>NW_028181470.1:0-57000 GCF_963514085.1 Chelon labrosus
TCCGGCAATACAGACGCACTCTAAAAAAGCTGGGGGTGTTAACTGCCGTTTCGATCGCTAATCATTTGTCTTTTTCGACTTGTGCAGATGGAGTCATGCTATTTGATATTCGGGCAACTGTAGACGAAGGGCACATTTTTTTGCTTTTATTTTTATTATTATATGTAATTGTTTGTTATTTGTATTATATTTGTATTGTTACATTTTTATTCACAGACCGAAGAAGGTAATTTTATTTATTGTATTTTACCACTTTTTCACAAATTGTACTGCATTTTATGCTGCCTAAGACTGACGTTTGCAATAAAGATTGGGGGAAAAAACTGTCGGTATTGGATTGTGATTTATTGTAGACCTGACCGTAGTCTAAAATGAGTTTAAATTTAACGTAGAAACGACATCTAGAAGACCACATTTGGACTACAACTGGCTCCTTTACGGAGGTACTGTGGACGTCAGTAACGGACGTTCACTCGACGTTGGGAAAAGACGTCGTCTGTCGTCACTGTCTGCACTGCCACCCCCTAGTGGCCGAATGACACTAAATTTTTATTGCGCACTTCCAAGGGAGTGTCGAAGTGTGTGACAAAGTTTGGTCTTCGGAAGTCAAAACATCACCGAGATATAAGCAAACTTCCTGTTTGGCGGCTTTGCCGCCGACTGCGATTGGCTAACACGAAAAGTTGGCATGAACTGTCACTGGGGCAATCCACGGTATCTGCGGACATCACAATTTCATTTCAAATAAAAACGCAACAAGAGATATGAGCAAAAACAATGTTTTGCTAATTATAGCGCCCCCTAGTGGCCACATGACACAATATTTTTTTCGTGCACTTGGGACAGCGTCTGGAAGCGTGCTACCAAATTTGGTTTCATTGCACCAAAGCGTTGCCGAGATATGGGCTCAAATGGAAAACATCGCCTTCACCGCCAATTTTGATTGGCTGTAGAGGCCAAACGGTTTCGAAGCTGCAGACGCCTATAGGTAACTTTTGTGCACATTGGTCAGAAGATGGTCTGTGCCAATTTCCGTGAGAACCCGAACAAAAAATTGGTGAGGCTGAAAATTTAGTTTCGCTGTCGACAAAATCATAAATTGCGAAAAATACATCACGACCCATTATGATGATGTGCGTTGAAATCGTCATGATCCAAGGATTACAACGATACCTTGTTTTCAAAAATTGGACATACGGTTCAAAAGTTACATGCACAAATGTACTTCAAACTTTGACCAGTTGGTGGTGCTAGACCGTGCTTAGTGCTTACTCTATGGAAAATTCTCCTGAGTCAGGAGGAGTTCCTATTTAAACCTCAGACTTCCCACCAGTCCCCTAGAACTGAAGAAGCTACTCGGATGAGTGGTGAAACGTCTTCTCAAAAAACTCTTCAAGTCCAGTTGCCTTTTTTGAACCTTTGTTGGATATTCCATTTATTTACCATGCTGGTCATTTTTGCCCTTCATCCATTTGGTGTTAACGAGGGTAAAATGGCTCAGCTTTCATCAATTTCTGTGATTGCTAACCGGCCTTGAAGACGCAGTCTTGGTTGCTGTTCAAATCTTCCGCAAACCGAACAGCAATGGAGAAGAAATGACGTAGGAAACCTAACTGGACAGAGGAATGGTGTTTGCTTCTGGATCAATGAGAATAAAAGTGTTTTGAGATATAGATTTGGCCCAAGTTATCACTGCTGCATTGTTGCATTTTTGTATTTTTCCTGTGAATAAATACCTCAGTGTTGTGATGACTATTGCGATTTTAACAAGCTTGATTGTCATTCAGTGTTTGGAGAATATCTCTCCTGCCTCTTCTTTCGGCCATTTTCTCCTCTGCTTAAGAAACTCCTCAGGCTCCTAAAAGTCCTCCTCCATGCTCTTAACAGATGTCACCTTTGGAGCTCTCTTAAGAGCTAAGATTCTTTAGGAATACCTTTTATCTTTACTAGGATCTACTCCTAACTTTGAGAGGAAATTCTTAGAAAACGTCATGATTCTAAAAATTTTCTTAGAATTTGGCCAATAGGAGCAACTCTTTGCACTAAGAATCTTTAGGAATACGGGCCCAGGATGCTTCCAAACGCATAACATTTCAGTTTAATTTGTTTGATTGAGGTTGTCTACTGTCAGGACTGTGAATATCTGTTGATGTTTTGAGTAATTTTAATGAAGACATTTATATTTATATTTATATTTATATTTATACCTGTAAGCAGAAAGAGAATTGTGTAGTGTCTGCTGTTGGCTGCCTGGACTCTCTGGACAGTCAAATGGCTGTAGTTATGCTCAGTGGACACCATGGTCAGGCGTCTTCCAACTGGCCGCACAATGTCGTCAGCCAGAAAGCTTTCTTTGACAAAGCGTAAGGTGTTGTCTGATGCGTTGTGCAGACCACACTATCACACAAAACATTTGACACAAATACAAAATAAACACAATGCACTGCATTAAAAAATACCTAATGAGAGAGCATTAATATGTTACATATGAATTAAACCGAAAAATAAATCAAACTTCTTTAAAAAAGCTAGAATGTGAATTCAGCTTAGTTGACTTAAAGGTCCCATATTATACGTCTTTTTAACAACTTCATGTCCCTAGAAGTTTCAGCTCAAAATGCATGATAGATCATCCATCATTTAAGATGACAGAAAGGTGCCAAGACAAACTGAAAATGATGGACTAATATGCAGCAAGAATAGTTTGCGGTAGAATTCTGTAACATTTGTTAAAATGGTTAGATTAAAGTACTTTTAATAGAAATAAACCTTCAGCAGAACCCAGCACATAAGGGGTGACCTCTCTGCTTTACACCGGCATGGTAGAGACAGAAAAGACAGAAGTGAAGGGAGGAAAGGAGCAGAAGACAGCAGCAGAAAGCAAACTAATGGTTTCATAAATGCATCTTAACAAAGCTTATATGCCGCAAATAAACATGATTTAAATAAGAGCAACTGATGCATGGTACATTTGAAAATGGATGAAAAGAACTGATGAAGCCAAAATTCTAATTATTCACTGTTTAAGTCACTATTAAGTGGGTATATTATACTGTCTTGCTTCTCCAATGAATGCTGCTCTAACAACCCATTATCAGTCAGTCCCCTTATTTGTTCTCTATGGACTATTTTGGTAGTTTGTCAATATTTTATAGCACCTTGCATGTTTTACAATATGGAACCTTTGAAGCCAGTATATCATTATTAATGTCTCGTGTGCTACACTGTACTTTTCACCATTTTCACACCAATTTGAAGTGAATTTACCTGTCCTGGATTTGCAAACTTCTCTTGAACTCGCACGCTCCACTTTAATGTGTCCCGGTTCAGAACTTTATAGTTACCAGAGAAAACTGTTTTGATGTCAGTCAGTCGGAATGAACACACTGCTGACCGTCCAGAGTTGACAGACCTGGTTGATAGAAAACAAACATTAATTACAGACCAAATTCACATGATGTTACAGAACACTTTACAGTACAGTGAACTGTTTCTCAGATTAGATTGATATTATTAATAATAATAATAATAATAATAACAGCAGGTCACACGCAGCACTGAAGCCTCCAGCTACTCCAGCTGTCTCATCATTCTGAAATGTGCATGCTGTCCTCCATTAACTCTTTCTTTGGCAGGGTTTTAAGAATGCACCAGCAAAACATGAAGGGCATCTTGATTCTCTCACATTGTTTAATTTTTTGTTTGTTCAAAGGATTATGGTTAAAAGAGGCATGAGGCTGCCCGAAAGATGAGTGAGGATGTGCCTCAGTCTTCTAAGTTTGCTGTAATTAAACCTTTATTTAAAAAACCTACTCCAGACACAGATGTTTTAACCAATATCCAACCTTCCCTTTATTTCTAAAATTCCAAAATCAGTTGTGTGACCATTTTATAGGGGATCCTGTCGTCCTCGCTATCTCTCCCCCTCTCTGGAAAGTAAATTTACAAACTACAAAGAATGAGAGGAGATGCCTTTCCTATTTCATATGAACAAATTCCAATCAACTGTGTTGATATGGCAATAAATTATTGAATTGAATTGAATTGAAATGAAGAAACCTTAATGTTATATTTATTATGTTTTAAGTCTGTGGTCAGGGGCGTAGCACCAAATTCTGGGCCCTGTACACTCTCAATGTCAGTGGGCCCCTATCCATGGCAGTGCACAAAGCACGCGAGGAAAAAAAAAATTGGGGCATTTATTCATAAATAAACAAGCATAAATAGGGTTTTAAGCTAAAATCAGACCCCACCCCACCCCCACTCAGTTCTTTCATTCACCACCTGAATTGATGCATTTGGCCTACTTGTGCTCAAACACCTATAAACATTAGGCTACATCTGGTTTGTGTACTAACGTTTTAATCCATGACACATTTTGATTTAAAAACATTTATTCTTGAACAGGAGCCAACAACTGTACACAGAGAATCAAATTAAATAAACTATCTAATTTTTCAATAAAATTGTTCTTCAGCTTGCAGAAAAAGAAATAAAGCCTCGCTAAAGCCTTACACGAGATGTGAGGATGTCATTTAATGACTCTGGACTAAGACAACGTTTACGTTAATTGGATGCAGTTACACAACAAGTAAACTCAGTTCACCTGTCTGAAAGAAAGCAGTTAACAGTTGCTTCCCCTCATTCTACCTTTTTTCTTTTTCTTTCCGCTCTTTCTTTTTCTGGTACCCAGATTTGTGTTTTTTTTGGCGGCATGATGACAGCTAGCCTCCAGGGGCCTCATGTACGAAGACTTGCGTGGATTTCCTTCTAAAACGTGGCGCACGCACAGATCTAGAAGCCTTTTTCCTTCTACATTCCAATTGAGCGTACCCGACCCCTCCCTGTCCATGCCCCTTTAAAATATGCAAATTATATTTAAATTGACCCTTCACCTGAGATTCCCCTCTCTGCGCAATCAGAAAACGAAAACATAAGAATGAGTAAGACGGGAAAAAATAAGAACTTAACAGAAAGCGAATTGGAGACGCTACTCACTGGAGTGGAGATGCGCAAAAATGTGCTCTTTGGCACGCTGCCACGATGTTGGTTACTTGTATTTGCGCATCACGTATGATCTGTACATTGATCGAATGAAAATGTTTCCTGTTGACATTTACAAATTCATGCGATGGCGCTTTTATATCAATGTGTGTGCAGTCAATAGCTCTGATTACATTCAGAAAACCGTCTCTCGCTGCAAATTGCTCTTTAATGTTGACCTGTTCAGATGCATTGTATGGGAATTTGATATACCTGGCTGACATGCGGATAATTCCGTCCCACCGACCGGCACAGTCCCAATCGGTCGGAGTAATAGTTTTCACATTTATGACAGTTTTCCCGGCATCACCTCTAAGTGCCAAAGGATCGACATCGGTAGAATCCAGCGTACGCCAGCCATGGCGTTGGCGTAGGCACGTACAAAGTTCGCGGATATTTCACTCTTGATACATCTGAACTTTTCTGTGAGCGAGTACGTACGTAACGTTTTTGTACGCACACAACCTTCGTACATGAGGCCCCTGGTCATTCAATCTGCGCAGTGATTTTAAAACCGGTGTAATGTGCTCCCGCCCTATGGTCTTCGTCAGCACTCGTGCGGCTGAATTCTGTATAGTAGCTGGAGATTAGAGATACTTTTTTTGGGAAGACTAGAGACCAGGGGCCTCATGTACGAAGGTTGCTTGCGTACAAAAACGTTACGTACGTACTCGCTCACATAAAAGTTCAGATGTATCAAGAGTGAAATGTCCGGAAATACCGTTAACAAGAATGGCAGCTTTAGCGTTATTTGAAGATATCGCAAATGGTGCGTTAAGAAGAGAGCGTGTATTCAGAGACAGAGATGATTTCCTGGCAAATAATGACTACTGGCTCATCAGCCGCTTAGGTTCCCGCGGGCAGTCCTTCTGGAACTGTGCGCAGAGCTGTGGCCGGCATTGGAGCGCGACACAGCAAGAGCAATGCGTCGCCTGTGTCCGTACAGGTATTGACCACACTGGGGTTCCTCGCAACCGGGGCATTCCAGAGGGAGCTGGCCGACAGATCGGGACTGAGCCAGTTGACCCTGAGCAGAGCCATGCCAGCAGTGTGGGACGGAGTTATCCGCATGTCAGCTAGGTATATCAAATTCCCATATAATGCATCTGAACAGGTCAACATTAAAGAGCAATTTGCAGCGAAAGACGGTTTTCTGAAAGTAATCAGAGCTATCGACTGCACACACATTGATATAAAAGCGCCATCGCATGAATTTGTAAATGTCAACAGGAAACATTTTCATTCATCAATGTACAGATCATACGTGATGCGCAAATGCAAGTAACCAACATTGTGGCAGCGTGCCAAAGAGGACATTTTTGCGCATCTCCACTCCAGTGAGTAGCGTCTCCAATTCGCTTTCTGTTAAGTTCTTATTTTTTCCCGTCTTACTCATTCTTATGTTTTCGTTTTCTGATCGCGCAGAGAGGGGAATCTCAGGTGCAGGGTCAATTTAAATATAATTTGCATATTTAAAAGGGGCGTAGACAGGAGGTGCATATTTAAAAGGGGCGTGGACAGGGTGGGGTCGGGTACGCTTGATTGGGATGTACAAAGGAAATGTGCTTCTAAATGCTTCTAAATCTGAGCGTGCACCACGTTTTAGAAGGAAATCCACGCAAGTCTTCATACATGAGGCCCCAGGGCATTACAATAATCTAAACGACAAGAGATAAAAGCATGCATCAGCACCTCCGTGCTGGCCTGAGAGAGAAATGGGCAGACTCTGGCTATATTCTTAAGATGGTAAAAAAACAATCTTTGTTATGTTTTTGATATGTGTATGGAAGTATTTCTGTACCATCTGAGTTTGAACATAAATTTCTAATGCTGAGTTTTTTCAGCATGAAAATTAGACTTTGAATTTTAAAAATCATCAAATTTCTAGCCCTGAGTTTTTTTTTCAATGTTAAAAAAAAATCCAACCTCAAAAAATTCAACCTAAAAAAAAATTCAACCTAAAAGAAATTTAACCTCAGAAAATTCAACCTTAAGACTCAACATCCAGGTAACCAGGGAGAAGCAATCGATCTCTGTCTCAATTCATCCAACGTCCCGCCAATAGATACAGATCATCAGCCATGGCCGCCAACTCAAGTGGTGGTGCTA
The DNA here is from genome assembly GCF_963514085.1 of Chelon labrosus. Classification (NCBI taxonomy): domain Eukaryota; kingdom Metazoa; phylum Chordata; class Actinopteri; order Mugiliformes; family Mugilidae; genus Chelon; species Chelon labrosus. The sequence goes on from NW_028181470.1 coordinate 7,153, forward strand.
CGGTGAGTGTGTTTACTCTACTTGCCATTTGTGTTCGTAAAATAATACTCGACATGTTGCACATTAAACAGATTTATTGAACAATATCTACACTGAATTTCTAATGAGGTGGTGTTTGTGAAAACTGCGTTAGTAACTAACTAACGGTTTTAGCTTTCGGTTCTGGGCAGCAAGTGTGAGGTTTGACATTAAACCGTGACAGTGTTTTTATTAGGGCCCGAGCAACGAAATGCAGGGGCCCAACGGGGCCATCCAACGGAGTTGCAAGGACCCTCTTGTTTTCGTACTGTTTCTAAAAACATTCGAAGCATGTCTAAACATGCACTAAAAGTCCTGAATTTGCAGAAAAATTTGTTCGACCAAAAAATTTTATGGATAAGAGCCTCGAGCATGGGCATGGCAAAATGGCTCTGTAGCGCCATCTACGGACCAGCCCCTGAAGCCCATTGCGTCTAAAAATCTGGAAATATGTCATATATATGTAACATCCCAGGACGCATAAAAAAGTCAATTGGAGTCATATTCTAAACCCAACAGGAAGTCTGTTATTTTAATAAAACTGTGAAAATTGGACAAAAGTTTTTTTTGGTAGGGTTTAATAATCAGGCATTAAACCTTATCAGATTGACTTCAACATTTGGAATTAGGTAGTCGAAAGACAGACAAACGATAAAACTGACTTTTCATTGGAGTGGCGTGGGTGTTCTGGCCCCTCAAAGTTTCATGACGCGCCATAAAACAGGAAGTTGCATTAAATGTGCTTTAATTCTGTCCAAAATGCATCAAACTTTACAGTATTGTTAATGGTCCCTAACTGCACACATCCATATGTCAATATTCATACAATTATTGTAGCACCACCTACTGTGAACAGGAAATGTCTGATTTTGGCAGGTGTCTGTTGTATGACCTGCTGTTACTGTCAGGGTGATTGGATTCTCTTCAAATTTCGTCGTGATGACTTACTGCGAAAATTGTGAGTTTTCGTTAAACTTTGGGCCTGTTGTGGTTGTGAAAGTGAAATGGTTCACTGTCTTACTGATTCCATCAGTAAGAGTGTGTGTTGGTTAAACTTGTAATGATTGGTGAAGCTGTTTTAACATACTTTGATGCCACAGAGAGAATAATTATACAATTGTTTGTTGATGCCACAGAGAGAATATATTCAAAACAGCCAAGACTTTCACTGTCTTACTGATTCCATCATCATTTCAAGTAGTGTGCTAATTTGTCCAGCAGATGGAGCCATAGCATTTCTCTCTGGTGGCTGTCTTTCTGTGAGTGTGTGTGTGAAGCTGTTTTAACATACTTTGATGCCACAGAGAGAATAATTATACAATTATTGTAGCGCCACCTATTGAGAAAAGGAAATGTCTTATTTTGTAGTGTGACCTGCTGTTACTGTCAGTGATTGGATTCACTTCAAATGTTGACAGTCCAGCAGATGGAGACATAGCTGTCTGTCAGTGTGTGTGTGTGTGTGTTTGTGTGTATGGGTGTGTGTGTGTGTGTGTGTGTGTGTGTGTGTGTGTGTGTGTGTGTGTGTGTACGTGTGTGAGTGAAACTGTTTTAACATACTTTGATACCACAGAGAGAATACATTCAAAACAGCTGTCACAGATGGTTTGCTCTGACAAATATTGAATTGCACAGACTGTGCATCGTGCCATGGTGCATGGTCCATGGTTACTCCAGTGTATCCCCCGAGACCTGAAGCGACCCCATCCTTGCCGGTCCCCAATGGGCGTGGGGTGCGAGGGCCCGTTCAACGCTGCTCGCAGCTTTAATTTTTATTTTATGTTCGTACCACTCAGACTTGAGTGTTGAAGAGAGATTATTTTAGGTACAATCAATCATGTTAAATAAGCCTATATCTGAATTTGTGTCTTTTGTATAATCCACAAGGAGGCATACAGTAAGAAATCAAAATATGGTCACATTAGCTGTTTAAAACACAATCTTTTTGCTGCTGGTTTGTAATACCCATCTTATTATTTGTGTGTTGTTTGTGATGACAGGGCAGTCATGATGACAATATTTTGAAATCAGTCCGCTTATTACATTTACTCAGGTGCAGCCCGTGGTGGCGTCACAAATCAACATACGAGGTTTAGTATTAAACTTTAATTCGGGCAGATATGGCTTATTTTACTGATACATTGTAGCTGTATTGTTGATTAATAAATGTTCTTGGATACAATCCTGCAGAGAACAGACACAGACAGAATCACTTCAAATGGAATTGACCAGGTAAAGAGAAGTTTGTTTATTTTTTTGTATATACACATTTTGACACGCTGTTCATCTGTACAGGCAAAATAAAAGTAATGATAGTATTGTGTTGAATGCTCTGTACCAATATTGCAGACATTTAAGTAAGAAAACATCTGATGTCTTTTATCTATTTTGTAAATGTGTATATATTAAGGAAATGAAAACAATCTCAGTGAGATTTGATAATAATAAAGGTGCTTGTCTAATGTAATTACAAAAAACATATGAGGTTGTAGTTCATGTTTTCATTCATTCATTCATCTTCTATACCCGCTTAGTCCTGTTAAGGGTCGCGGTTGTAGTTCATATTTTCATTCATTCATTCATTCATCTTCTATACCCGCTTAGTCCTGTTAAGGGTCGCAGGGGTCTGCTGGAGCCTATCACAGCTGTCATCGGGCGAGAGGCAGGGGTACACCCTGGACAGGTCGCCAGTCCATCGCAGGGCTAACACAGAAACAGACAACCATTCACACCTACAGCCAATTTAGAATCACCAATTAACCTAATGAGCATGTCTTTGGATGGTGGGAGTACCCGGAGAGAACCCACGCAGACACAGGGAGAACATGCAAACTCCACACAGAAAGGCCCAGCCGGCCCATGGATTCGAACCGGTGACCTTCTCGCTGTGAGGCATCAGCTAACCACCTCGCCACTGTGCCGCCCTAGTTTATTTATTTTTTTTATTTTTTTTAATTTCCATTGGTCCTTTCTGGGTATTTTCACCAGGGGTAGAGGAAAGAGGCACTTTCCCGCAGCAAGTCCTGTTCCTGCCAAGAGGCCTAGACCTTTTGATGTGGCTTTCTATTTTTTGCCAAAGCAATGTGAAAAAACCCCAAAAGAGCAGGAGCAATTAGTCCATATACGTGCAGGACTGGGCCGTAGGACTGCTCATCTAGATGAAAGTACAACACATGAAGAGGTGATAACGTGCAATTAGTTATTTGGGCTAGTTGTATTGTATATTGTGTTCAGGCTATGAAGTTACAATGATTTGCTAGTTTGTAATGCAGTGTCATTTATGCTATTTCTGATTTGAATTAAATTCCAAGATGGCGCCGGGGACGGACGTCTCGCTGCTGTGCTCTCTAGTACTTATTGCTGTTTTACTGTTTAGTGTAGTTTTCTGTACTCCCTCTGCTATTAAAATTAGCAGAGAGGAACTCTTGAAAATAGGGCTATCCAGTGCCGGACTTTTTTCTCCGGTTTTCACTCAGCCAGATTGTTTTTTGGAGATTCTGGTCGGAGGAGCAGCAGCGCTCTGTGGATTCAGACGGAGACGCCGGCACGGGAAACGAGCTGGAGCACTCGTCAAGCTGCAGCAGCGGGGATTACGTACCGCTCTCCCGTCCATACACCTGGATGGACCAATTAAAACTTTTTAAAAATCTCTCTGTACATTTATGGAGGACCTATCTATGTTAAAATGTATGATTTATTTTATTAGGGCATGCCTACCTGCAAACCAGCCACTGCAAAGTAAGAATTGTATTTGTAAAAGTAAATTTTAGGTGTTTTGCTTTAGGTGACATCTTTAGCTTCGTCTGCTGTCAGACAAGAAGCCGAGTTGCTTGACTTAACTTCTAGATATAATCTATATCTAATAAACTGTTGAAAGTTTACAATCTAATTTTCCTCTCCTCTTTCTATAGCTGGAGGGGGTAGCCGACAGCTGTCTCTTGTGGCTCCCGATGATACCGGCTATACAGACATCATGTTGAAGTCTGCAACTCGTTGGGCTAAAAATCTATTCGTAGCCCCAATTCAAGAAGAACTGAGTACAAAGCCCCTACCACTAACTGATGAAGCATTCAGTAACATGCCAAAAGCCCCAAGTCTTGTAATGTCACAGATGTTGACAGTGACGATAAACTGGCTAATGTGGATATCACTGAGCCTGAAGAGAAAAAATTTAAGAAGTATGATATAATATAATAATTATTCTGCTTTTAAGAGTATATTGTATAGTATTTAATATCAGTTTTTGAAAATAACGCTGTTCTTACCTGTAACTTCTCAACAGCAGATATTCAGGAATGTCCTGTCTGCACAAATATATTTCCTACTGACTTTATCGAGGTACATGCTTCCTCATGTGTGGAAAGGTATCCATTAACGTTTTATTGTTAATGTTTTTTTTTTTCTCTAATCAGCAATGTCTTTGTTTTACATGCTGTGCAGTTGTAACAAAATATTTTATGAGAGTAGGGCAGGAGAAGAGGTGATGCATGAAAGCATTGTAACTGAGGAAGAGCAAGCAGCAATGCCTGGACCATCCAGAAGTTCTGCAGCTGTTCAAGATGGTAGGTGCTGTTCAAGCTTAGCAGTGGCATAGGGAAGTGGAATTCATACACTGAATGTTAAATTATTTTATGCATTCTTAACGTTCAAGCATAGATAATGAAACAACCAGTTTTGTTTTTTATTCATATTAGGCTGGTTAACTGTCAGTGACCCCACCAAGGCCATATCTCAGTGTGCAGACAGTTTTCTACGTATTCACGGAACACAGAGTCCCTTACTTCTCAGCATGGACATCAGAAAAAGCCCTGCTGAGCAGGACATGGCACTTGTCTCCTTCTGTAAGCGACCTAATGTGGAATGGGGACGACCCCTGAATTGCAGACTTGAAGGTAGCTCCAGTTACAAGTTAGTTGTCCAAAACTAACTTAAGTATTTACTCTGTCTTTATTCTGTCAGACTTTACATTGTGTTACAGGAGATACTGCTATTGGACACAGTGTAACCACCTCAGCTTCTCCAGGCTTTTGCATCAATTTTGGTATGTATGTAACAGAATCCTTCCAAATGCAAACTGTATTACCATATTTTTTATTATTCTGTCCTTAAAGGTTTATGGTATTTTGATAGGTTTGCTTTATCCTTAAAGTTCAAAGGGTCCGTCTAAATGTATAATGCCTGCATTGATGATATCTAGGGTTTCTGGTCCATCACAAAACTAAAATGCATTTTCTGACAACTACTCACTCTCACATTCATCTTTGTACTCTGGAGGGAGGCCTATTATACTTTTCTTTGTTGTTCTTAATTCATATTTTTGATATCTTGACAACAAATTCAAGTCTTACACGGCTTTTTGAAGGAGAGCCTGGCCATTTAGTTCCCTCAGCCTCTCACTTTCTTGTGGAAAGTGACATGTTCCTGGTGGCGGGTAGAATGATAGGCCACTCCTTTCTTCATGGAGGACCATGCCTGCAGGGACTCAGCCCTACTGTTATTCATGTCTTGCTTGGTGGAAGTCCTGAAACTGCAACAGTTACACTGGAGGACTGTCCAGATCTGGACATTAGAGAAACAATCAGGCTTGTATGTTTGATTAAAAAACGTTTTTTCTTTCAGTAATATGTTATGTACAATGAGGTGCCCTTTTGTTGTGTATCCATTGTCCTTTATGAATTACATTTATATGACTTATTGTCTTTAAGCTTGAAGGGGGATCCATACTGTCAGATAAGGATAAACAAAGTGTCCAGGACTTGGCATATCCCTTCCCTAACTGACAACAACAGGAGGTGGCTTTTTGAAAAGCTATTGATACACACAGTGAGTAAAAGTTTGAGAAATGTCTGTCTAAAAACACAAGTCACAATTCATGTATTTTTTTTATCCTGTGGGTCATGTTTTGGTTTTAAATGCACATTGCTAAAGTTCTAAAAAAAATTGTCTGACAAAATTAAAATGCTGCACTTTTTCCTGATTAATTTGATTCCCAAGTTTAGTGGGTGGTCTGTAATACTGAAAGTCTGCAGGACAACAGTATGATTATTTCCTCATTCACCAGTGGAATGCTCTATAATAAGTGTATTTAAATAGCATCATTCTTTTTATATTTTACTCTTCAAGCTTGCTTTTAGACAAAGGAATTTTATGGGTTCTATTTTCTCTGTCTTCTCTACTATTTACAGGTAATGGGACGTGTCCCAAGGCAAATTAAGCAGCTGAGATGAGGTATTAAAGAATGTGGACACTGGTGATCCAAAGACCTGACACATTGGCTTTGCTCTTTCCTAAAGTCAAGGCGGGGAATGTCAGCACTGAGGTTAATTTTAATTACTCTGCTCTTGTAGCGTTGCGTTCATAGTAAATATAATGGTTCATACCTGGTCTGCAAAAGAATAAAAAATGATCAGTCTTTCTTATGCTAGTTTTTCAATGCAGATATTTCTTCAGTGTGTCACATGGCCTCGTGAGGATGACATTGATGATGACGACTGTTCAGTTGAAACCAAATGCCGCATGTCAGGGTATCTACGACAGTTCATAGCTAATGGTAGGTTTACTTGTCTTAAGGGTTTGACTAATCTTCTATTCAGTGTAAACTGTTAGTGCCATAGTTGGCTATTTATCCTGATGACTAATCATCATCCATTTGAATCTACTCTATAGCAACACCAACTGAATTGACCAACCTGGTCAAATTCTGGACCGGATGGTAGGTTCTACCACCAAGTACACTGCATCCTCAGTCCTCTGGCTTGCAGGAGGGCCTTCATCATGCGATATCCAGAGTTAGGCTGCCTAGATTTAATCTCTCTCACACACTGATCTAACTCTTCATCTGTCATAGGGCTATAGAGTGCCTTTACTGAGAGATCAAACTCAGCCATGTCTCGGTATACTGTACGTCTGGACACCCCCAAGAGTTTAGCAATACACGGAACAGACAAATTAAGTTCCAGAAGTTTGCTATGGTAGTCTGGGGATATGGTCATCTGCTGTCGCCCAGCTGGTCCTTGCTCAAACTGCAGTTACTTGACTGGATACAGCATTTAAAAACACAAGTTATTGTGTGCAAGTGAACTCTAAGAAGTCCAGGTCCAGAGGCATGCGTCCCAGAATATGTTCCAGTCAATAGTGCAGTCTGTCTAAAAGATGATTAAGCATTTGCTCCTAGGAGAGAAAAACACAATAGAAAATTAACAACAGAAAAGTTAATCCATGACTGTAACACCTGATGTTTGAAAAGTGCAATTTGTAATAACAACTGCTTCATCAGATACTTGAATAGCTCAAAATCCGATGCCTGCATTAAAATGATTGCACAATAACTCTTGTTATACCATAGCATGAAGGAGATGATCAGTTATGAATAGTAGTGTAAAACCCGGATCTTTAGAGGGATTCAGATCATTCTGAGTCACTCACTGATATGAGCCGCTTTGTGCGAGTCACTTGAGTCACTTGACCCAAAATAGCTCCGACTCCGAAAGAAATTGTTTCCAGTACATTCATTCGAGACATAATAAAGCATAGTAAACACCTAAGAACAGATTATTACAGTTACCTGTTATTGCCATTTATCAGTTCATTGTGATCAAGTGAATGTGGCCACTGGAAATCATATCAAGTAGTTTACATAAGCCTAAACATAAAGCTCAAAACTAGGCTGTACAAAACAAACAAACAAAAAAAAAATGAATGAGGACAGGATCACCACTACAAAAGAATATTTTATTTTCTTATGGCCAAAATGTATGTGGAGCCCACTCACTCGGCAGAGAAACGAAACTTATCCCTGCTCCGGTTAATCAGGAATCCAGGAGTCGTGGATCCCTGATTAACCGTGGATCCCTGCTCTCGGTTAAGCACGGATTCACAACTCTCTCGGTTGAGCAGGGATTCGCAGCTCGTGGATCCCTGAGTCGGTTAAGTTTCATTTCTATGCCGACTGAGTGAGTGGCTAGTTAAGCAGGGATCCACGAGTCGCGAATCCCAGGGATATATCAACCAAATGTGGTAGGACTCAACAGAACCGGTTAAATAGACGTCTAGATTCATGATTCTTGAGTCTTCTTTGGTGTCTGGTTAAATGAACCCAATCCCGAATCCCCCCAGAATCTTTATTCCACCGCTAGTTATGAAAGGAGAGACCCTGCTGCCACCATCCGATCCTCCCTCGCTCACGTTCTAAGGACAGAGTAAAGTTTCCTGGACATGTGTGTATTCTGTTCTTTCTTCCTTTCTTCATTTATAACCTGCTCATTTCCATTCTGGCCGCTAGCTGCGTGTAATCTGGTCTCTTTTCCCAGCCCGATACGCATATAAAAATTAATATTAGGCTGTATGAAAACACTGTCACGGCACAGCACTTTACTTTAACACAGTTTTTACGAACGCCACCTCATTAAAAATGCAGTGTAGATATTGTTCAATAAATCCAGTTAATGTGCAACGTGTCGAGTATTATTTTACGAACACAAATGGCAAGTAGAGTAAACACACTTACCGTAGCACCACCACTTGAGTTTCCGGCAATGGCTGATGATCCGTATCAATTGGCGGGACGTTGGATGAATTGAGACAGAGATCATTTAAATTTTTTGAGGTTGAATTTTTTTTTGAGTTTGAATGTTTTTTTTTTTTGCTTGAATTTTTTGAGGTTTAATTTTTTTTTTAACATTGAAAAAAAAAAATCAGGGCTAGAAATTTGATGATTTTTAAAATTCAAAGTCTGATTTTCATGCTGAAAAAATTCAGCATTAGAAATTTATGTTCAAACTAAGATGGCACAGAAATACTTCCATATATGTGGGATAAAACTAAGCTCAGAGTCAAAAATCACACCCAGGTTTTTCACAGTTTGAGATGGATTAAAATCTTGTAATTTTGTTTTCTCTGGCCTTCAGGACCAATGACTAAAACCTCTGTTTTGTCCTGGTTGAGCTGCAGATAATTCGCTGCCATCCATGACTTGATATCTAAGATGCAGTTAAAAAGGGCATATAGGCCCTGTGTCATCAGGAGACCCAGCGATGTACAGTTGTGTATCGTCAGCATAACTATGAAAGCTGATGCCGTGCCTCCTGATGACATCACTGAGGGGAATCATGTAAAGATGAAAAAGAACTGGACCTAAAATTGACCCCTGGGGAACCCCACACTTGATCTCATGGGTTCCTGAGGAACATGTATCCATACTTACAAAGAAGTGTCGATCTGTGAGGTAAGAGACGAACCAGTTGAAAACAGTGGAAAACAGAGAGGCCGACCAGGTTCTTCAATCTGTTTAATAAAATGTGATGGTCTACTGTATCAAAGGCGGCGGTTAGATCCAAGACTGTGAGTTTATGTTTTTCCAAGTTGAACCTGATATCATTTAAAATCTTTAAAAGTGCTGTCTCGGTACTGTGGTTCGTCCTAAAACCAGACTGATGGCTCTCTAAAATGTTGTTTGTCTTTAAAAAAATCATTTACTTGGTTAAAAACAATTTTTTCTAAAATTTTACTTAAAAATGGTAAGTTGGAAATGGGCCGGTAATTATGAAGAATGTTGGGGTCTAAATTGCTCTTCTTCAGAAGGGGCTTCACCACCGCCATTTTGAAGGAGATGGGGAAGACACCCGTTTGAAGAGAGCAATTCACAGTGTTTAAAAGCTGTTCCTCAAGGAGCCCATAAAATGTTTTACAAAATGGTGTGGGAATTGGATCTAAAAGGAAGGTTGTAGGGTTCACCTGGGAGAAAACTCGACCAAGTGTCTTTGCATCAACCAGGGCAAAACTCTCCAGTGTTTCCTCAGGTAAAGTCAAAGATCCAGGTGTGACGACAGCTAAAGTCTGTTGAGATAAAAGACTGGATCTGATATCATCAGTTTTACCTCTGAAGTGGTCTGCAAAGTCCTCACAGAGGGTATCTGTTGTTATTTTGTGGGACCTGTTAAAACGACTATTTGTTAAAAGAACTATGGTGGAGAAGAGGAATTTAGGATTGTTTTGTGGTCAGTGATAAGTTTTTTGAAATGGGAAATTCTTGCCTGTTTGATTGCATTATTGTGGGTTTTGAGTTGTTGACATAAAATTTCATGGTGGACTTAGTTTTGATTTTCTCCATCTCCTTTCAGCACTCCTGCAGACTCTTTTCAATTTCTTGATCTCCTCATTTCTCAACGGGGGTGTAAGTTTTGTCTTAATTGTTTTTGTTAAAAGAGGAGCCACTGAGTCCAGCACTGATTTCAGATTGTTGTTAAAACTGTCAATGATAAAATCACAAGGTGCTGGTAAAATCTCTGCAGGACTTCTCTGTAAAATCTGGATAAAATTTGCAGCCACTTCAGAAGTTAGGTAGCGTTTCCTCGCCGTTCTCACCGGGGCCTCCTGCTGGTTAAAACTGGTGATGTTAAAAAACACACGGTAGACACAGCCAAGTCCACAACAGAGGACACACCCACAGACAGGCCATAGGTTATGACCGGGTCCAGGGTGTGCCCCCTGCTGTGGGTCGGCTGTTTGACATGTTGTTTAAAATCCATACAGTTTAAGAGGTTTAAAAATTCTCTGGATACTGGGACCGAGGTGTTGTCTACATGTAGATTAAAATCACCAGTTATTAAAATCCTGTTGTAGGTGGTGTGAATGATTGATAAGAATTCAGAAAATTCCCTGATAAAAGAGGTGGAGTACTGGGGTGGTCTGTAGACCGTTATGCAGAGAGTAGGAGGGCTGCTAAAAACAAAGGCATGATGTTCAAATGATGAGTAACTGTTAAAAGGAACTTCATTTAGGACATTGTGGTTCTTGTCACTGAGTCATTATTGCCATGACCCAAGCGAAACTATCAATAGCAGTAGTCATTGATTCACTCGTTCATTGTATAGGCAACTTTTGTACAGCTATCCTGTGTAGTTGTTAGTAGCAATAACACTGTACAGTTTTTATATACAGTGTACAGTTGTATATATCAATAGCAGTGTACATTCACTGTATAGTTAAAAGTTCCACTTGTAGATGTGTTTATCTCCTTGTTTTGTATGCTGTGTCGTCATATGTTGTAGGGTAGTAGAGAGTAGTGCAGCAGTAGCTGCAGTTATAGTAAGTTATTGTGTGTGTCTTGTTATCAGTAAACAATATACTATATGTAGCACAGTGGAACTAGAAGAAACAGTATTTCACAACTCTGTATGTTTTCATTAACATACTGTGGAAGTGGCCAGCTGGGATAGGCTCTAGCACCCCCTGCGACCCTTCACAGGAACAAGCGGTTACACCCTAACTAATTAGTGATGCAGTGCTACGCAATGCAAACTATTGACCCTCATAGCAAAGCTATGGGAGTCAATAGTTTGCAGTGCGAAGCACTGCAAACTATTGTTCTTCACTACGTTTTTTCTTCTTATTATTAGTGACTCGAGGCTACGCACGAGACACGACTCCCCATATAGCTCTAAGCTATATGGGGAGTCGTGTCTCGTGGCGAAGCCACGAGACACTATTGTTCTTCTGCGTGTTTCTTCTATATTATTATTCATCTTCCGTACCTTTTTTCGGTCTCTAACTCGCCCCGCAATTTTGGGGCGACACCGACAAAAATTACATCAAAACGTGCGCCTTTATCGGGAATGGTGTGCTATTACTTTTATAAGGAATCCACGAATTTTTCGCGAATTTATTCGCGAAAAACTGCGAAAATCGTCCCATTGAAATGAATGGGAAACTGCGAAAAAACGAAAAAACTGACACTTTTGAGGGGCATTTTCAAAAGCTAACTCCTCCCGCAAAATTTCACCTAGAGACTTCATTTAAACTTTAAAATGTAGGTAAATTTGTCCTCTATAAAAGTTCTATTCAGATTTTTGATATCTTTTATACTTTTCGATCAATCACTCGTCAATCATCGTGATCAATCATGTGAAATTTCTGAGTTTATAATGGGTGTGTATTGCGTGGAATGTTCGGCCTAGAGTGGGAGACCTCAGAGGCTAGAGTGGTAGAGGCTGTCTGAAATTCACTGAAATTTTTCTCTTTCCACGCTGCTCCTGGGCACATCTTACATCGTAGACATTAGATTTTTTCCACTTTTGTAGAGGAACTTGTCCTGATTCATACAATGTGCTCGCCTAAGACGAGACATTTTCTGAATTTGAATGGCGTGCCCCAGAGTGAGGAGTGTCCCGCAAAAACTGCCAATAAACTCCCATTCAAAATATGAAGCTGATTTTCGAGGAAAGCTGAATCCACCCTCTTCTTATACTCGCCACAGTTTCCACAATATTTACTCCAGAGACACCAAAATTACATCAGTGTGTTCGGGAACTTCTCCTGCCAATCACTGTCTGTTTTTTTTTTCTGATGTGAGCTTTGGTTTTGCCTCAGTGAGCCCAAATGCGAGGACTGTCAGAGGGCAAAAAATCAAAATTTCTTCCTTCTCCTCCCCTGTGTCTGTGAGTAGTCATGGCAACCAGCAGAGTCACCATGGCAGCCTCAGGCCAGGGCCACAGCTGCAGCCATTTTTGTAGTCCTTGGCAGTTAATTTCAGTTTATTTAAGTAAATAACAAAGAAAGAGACAGAGAGAGGGTAAAAGACAGACAGGCAGTAACAGAGAGGTAAAGCAAGACATTTTTTGAGGTGACTGTCACTCTGCTTGCTCTGTGTGTACATCTGAGCTGAATGTTTTCTATTGTGTGTGTGCGTGACTGTGCTAATCTCTACCCTTAGCTCAAAGTAAATTCTACAGTGTTAAATATGCAGTGTCAAAGTACATTGACTCCTTCAGAGTTATTACAACAACAGCTGGAGTAAGATACCGCCCAGTGTTGGTGAAAATATACGTCGTTAAACTACGGAGTGTCAAACGTACTCTGGAAAGCTCCGCCCACCCCCCTCGTCTAATGGAAATTTCAGGCCGCCATTTTCTTCGTGCCGAAGGACTGCGGTAAGTGTCTCCTAATTGACTATTAAACGCATTATTTGTCCTTTCAACAGAAGCAGCATTTTAGAATGACTTCATATCACTGTTAACTGTGAACTTTAACTCGTTTTATGTCTTCAAATGCCGAATTTCAGACGGCTAATGTGTAGTGGCCGAGTGAATGTCAAGTCCATGTGCGAGCAGCATTAAGGTAGCTAACGTTAGCTAATTAACATTAACTAGCAAACACTCAAATTATCAAGAGTTATGTTAACTTTGTTAATACAGTGTGGATGTGTGATTGTGTAGTTCTTTGTGACGTTCAAATATTATAGTGGAATAGCGAAGATTGCTAGTGTGGGGAGTTGGCTAAACTAGCTAAAGTTCATGTTAGCTGGACTATCCGTTGCCTTTGCATGAGCGGGTAGACATTAACTCTGGGTACTGAGTAAGCGTTGTCTTTTGTATTTTAAAGTTACCGCAGGTGTTACTGACAGACGTTGTCGTTTTTAATGTGTTGGAGACATTAAATTTAACCCCGAAACCCGCACGTCTCTGTCACGTGACGCTGTTTTGGTCGGTCCTGCACGCGACTTCAAACCCTAGCGGGAGCGTTTCAGAAGCGTTTAGCCCGCCAGACTTTGTTTACTTGCTCAGATTTTTGTCATTTTCTTTCCTTTATGTGCTTCTAGATCTGCTTCTCCGTGTGTAAATATGCTACGTAGTTAATTAGTTTCTCTTTTGTCTGTTTTTACTACCGGTAGTTTGCGCGGTGTGTTTTATTTTGAAAATCGACCGGATCCTCTCTGCTTTTTCTGTGTCCGGCTTCTGCCCGCTCGAGGTGCTCTGTGTTGAAGCGGGCTGCCCGCGGTGCATACCTGTCAAGTATCCCGTTTTGGCCGGGAAAGTCCCGTATTTTACCCTTCTTTCCCGCCGTCCTCCCGTATTTGCATTTTCCCGTAAATCTCCCGTATTTTAACATGCGTTATTAAAAAATAATAATACCCCGGGCCCGGGCGAAGTAAAAAAAAAATAAAATAAAAATATTCCCAATCTGAGGTCACTAGCCTCGCGATAACTGCCACCTGCAGTAGCATACTACAGGTACTGTAGATCGCGATGGTAGTGCGGGTAGATCGAGTGCCATTGAATTATTATTTTTTTTTTTTATGTTAGTCTAAAACATGTATCCATTGCAACTTCAAAGCAAACAGCGAGACAAACCTTCATCTTTATTTTTACTTTATAGTTGCAACATGCCCTCAGTTCAGAGGCACACATCCACAGCCACCAACAACTCAAGACTACAGTCTTTCTTAAAGAGACAGCGCTATTTTTGTAAAGGTGCAGTGCACCAATTTTTCTTGATAAAAATAAAAACAAAGATGGATAGAGCTTTTAACACTGTAACAACTATTAATATGACAATTAAAAAAAAATGTGTATATATATATATATATATATATATATATATATATACACACACACACACACACACACATACGGGTAGATCACTTTGACTTGGTCATTGTAAAAGTAGCTCGCAAGCCAGAAAAATGTGGGCACCCCTGATATAAGGGATATTGGAGCTTGGTTGGGGTGGTGGGACTGCTTGCGGCGGGCGCCGGAAAATTTCCCTTATTTTTAAATCCAAAACTTGACAGGTATGCCGCGGTGTCCGTCAAAAATAGATCAGCGGAGGCCCGCTTTGGTGACGCTTCCCGTACCACGGCTGCCGGTGGGTTTTGAAACATTGAATAGCACATGTAATGCGGACGCGCCCGGTGGTTTTTGTATTGTAACGGTAGGATTAAGTAACGTTACTACAGCAATGTAAAGTAAATCCGTATGACAGTTGGGCACCTTCAGGAAGATGACATGATTAAGTTAAATTAAATCTTACTGGTCATTTCTGCAAAATAGCTGATTATTTCCCAGCAGTTTGGTGGCTTGAAACAAACTTTATTATACTCAAAGTGAACGTGATTCACCTCAAAAGGTGGCCTCGCTTCTGGACTGTTCAGTTGAAATGCATGATATTCTTATGTATGTTATGTATATTCTCAAATTTGAGGGAATACAGTGCATATAGTTTTTGTTTATTGTAATAATGAGCACATGAACTTTAACCATGAACTGTGCTGATACTCTCTGCAGGGAATTAAGATTTGCACAAGGAGCTTTAAATGCTAATAGTAATAGTAGCTGTTTAAAATTGATATACTGGAATATTAATATAAAATGATGGAAAATTTTAAGTTCTTGGATTTTGGAATTAATCAATATCTTACAAACGTCTATATGTGTTTTGTGTTACCCTTTCTAACCACACCCTTAACTTTGGATGCATTGCTTAAAGTATAGTTGGTACAAAAACATAAAAAATAATTTTAATTCACATTAAGTGTTTGTTTGAGCCCTACTGTAAAAGGTAATCCAGATTCAGTGAATATTAAGTGAGTAGTGAAATGTTATCATTAGATAAGCAATGGTTTTCTTGTTTACACAAGCTTTTGTTCCTGTGTCCTAGCATTTGCAAAGTTTGGTGTCCCAGCTGTAACAGAAGGTGTGAAAGTTGTCGACAGTTCAGGGACTGAGTTGGATGAAGATGTTTTTCAGGATGTAGTAACGGATCCCTCAACTGGGGTGTTAACCATCAAATATGACTCAGGTTTGTTTCTGTTAAATTTCTATTATGTTATGATGTTTATTAGAAGTGACAGGTTAGGGTTATCAGCAAACTCTATATAATGTGTTCTTATTTCGATTTCTCAATTCATGATTAGAATCTGTTTCCACGGTAGCCTCTCCTGAGCAATCCCAACCATCATCCCTCAATTCCTTGGACTCTGAGGACACAGACATCATTTCCGATAGTCCCTCCAGAAAACGCCAGAGGTTGGACGCAGAAGCTGAGCAAGTAAGTTCTTATAAATAAGTTCTTATGACATTTACGTGGTTGGAAGACATTGTTGATCTCATTATGTCTTGAAGTTTTTTGTTTTTTAGCTCCTGAAAGTTTTTTATTTTATTATAATAAAGTGTACACTTCAAGTACATCAAAGTTATTAAAATCAATTAAATTTATATGCTTGTTTTTATTATTATTATCTTTAACAATAAAATATAAATTAACAAATCCTCTCTGTAATCCTTATAACCTTGTCACTGTCTGGATGGAGCTCTTCAGTGTTTGTTACTTCGGTGCAGCCTTTACCTGAATTAATAAACTGTCTGTAGTCTGCTGATTGTTCCGCCGATATCTTTGAGATTGAATCGGGACATCCTTAGCCATGATATGAATTTATTTCCAGCATTTAAGTGAACTCTGATTTGCAGTGGATATAGTCCTAATGTGCTGAATTGTTTTGTATTGTGTTTCAAGTTGGTGGAATCCGTTCTTACCAACAAACCTGGTGGGGAACGTGTAATAAATGAATACAGGCGAACCAAATCCTTGACTGATGAAACCAGACGAAAAATGGTCAACATACTAGCAGCTGACATGACAGAAAAGAATGGGTAATTTGTTAACAGTCCTTGTGTTCTGCTTAGAGATTAATTTGAAATCGAAATTAAATCCAGTGAATATAACCGCAAACCCCTTTCTCCTTGCAGTACATCCCCACCCAGACAAGTGAAAGAAATGTACGCCAGAGGAATAGTGACCTTATTCCCCTACCTCAGTGACCCATTCTCTAAGAGTGGCTATGTGAGTTGCACACAGTAATGGTTGTAGTAATGTTAAATGCTGTATTGAAAAATTTTGAATCCTATCGGAGCCTGTTGTTTTCACTTTTAAATGTTATTAATGAATGTCTTTTTTTTTGTTATCCTTTCATCCTCCAAGGAGCACTATTATGATGGTGAGAGTGGAACTGGGTACTTGGCCTGGAGGATTAAAACTATTCAGAGAGGCACAGCTAAAGACAGGCGATCGTCGTTTGGAGGTAATACTGGAAAAATGTATGGAACAAAACAGTCGCAAGATCAGTTATTGCATTTGTTGCACATAATGTTTAAAATAATACAATATTTTTCTTGAAGTCTAACTACACCCTTCAATTCCTCTGACTTTGTCTACAGGCTGGCATGGCAAATTTTAGGGTGATTCAAAACAGTAGACATTTTGAGCCACTTTCAATGCACAAAATAATAGTAATAATCATAAGTTGTGAAGAAAAAAATGTCAATATTAACACCAGCACTGATATGTTTCATCACAGTACAGTCAGTAATTAAGTTTATACTTTTGGTGTAAAGAGTAAAGAGTACCTCTTTAAAAGTTTGCCAGGTTTCTAAAACTGTTTTTGATATCAGTATTTATAATACTGTATTTTCCCATGTTATGTAGAATCAGCCAAAGGATCATCTGGTGAAGCCATGTCTGGAGGACCAACTGTCAGACGAGAGTCCGAGTTCGATCCAGAGACTGCCCTGACTGAAGATGAGTGCAACGAAGCAATCTCATTGATGAAACATTCAGCTGATGAGGACACTGTCAACAAGAAAATGAAACTGACGTTTGTGTATCGCCGCAACATGGTCCTTGACCCCCAGCAGGCGAGCAACATACTGTCTGACTTTCCACGTTTTAAAGACGTCAAAGGCTTGGTAATTATCTATCATTATTTTGAAAACATTATGACAGTTGAATAGTTTTTATAAGACGGTAGACAGGCGTTGTAGTAATACCCCAATAACTATCACCCGTTAACTTTGGTTGCCTGAAATTGAAATTGTCACCCATCACCACCCCACCCCAGGTTGAACAGGATTTCATTCTGATGTTTGGAGAGGATACCTTAAGCAAGCTTCTGGAGAGGTGGCCGGTCATGTTCAAGAAAAAGATCATCCAACAATGCAGAAAGCTTCTATCCACAAGTGAGCTTGAAGAACTCTTGCTGGCAGCTGATCCTCCTGAGGATGGCACTGAAGTTGATGTTGACTTTGGTAAGATAATTGTTCTTGTTCTTCTTCTGCTGCTCTCATATACTTGGAATATATAATTATCATATCTAAACATTTACATATCTGGATGTGTGATAAATGTAAGAGGACATTATGTACGCAGTATATTGAACAAAACTTCAAAAGCACTGAAGTGTTTGTCCCATGGTTTGATTTGGATAACTTCTTGTGATGATATAAAACTGCTATCTTTCCGTTATTGTTTTTTTTTTTATTGTTTTTTTTATTTATTTAAATGCTACTGCCATTGCAGAGCCACTGAATTTTGTTGACAGCACGCATAACTGAAGTGTGTTGAGATTGAACACACGATTGTTGTTACAGGTTGGGACAGTGACCTTTCGTCGGTTTTATTGCTGCTACACCTGATTCCACCCTCTGCTCAGGGTCGGAAGAGACCAGGAAAGGTTTCGGCATCCCAAGCAGAGAAGCATCTTGTGGTCTTCAAGAAGGTTTGTGTTTTTGGAGGTTATTGAGGGACAAATCTTATATAATTGCCTAATAGTTGTAGAATATGGTCATGCACAATAAGGCATTAATAAAGTGCTTTGTAATGAGTACTGACAGCCAATATGATGCTAACGTGTATTCTAAGCAACTAGTTGGTGGTGAATATGTCTCACTTAAAGTATTATTATTTAGTTTTTCTGTTCTTTTTGTTTTGGTTTTATGTATTACAATTGTCCAATTGTAATCATATCTTCATGTGTTTGTCTTCGCAGAGTGGAACAAACATTCAAGAGCATCTCGATGCCATCACCACCAGAGCTCAACCCTATCTCCTGGCTGTTGGAGTTAAGAAGAATGCAATCCATCAGTTCTTCATCATTCTTGACAAGAATGCCATACCTTGCAGGTCAACCTCTTCTCTTGGTGCCTTTGATGAACTGTTTAAGGCTCATTTTGTGTTTGGCACATCATACAACAGCATGCTCCACAACATGTACACTTTTATCCAAACCACAGTGTACAACATTGATGTCGGCAAGGTCAAGGAAAGTCCTCGTGTCTCTGAAGTTAGGGCGAGGTTGCTTCATTAGTGCTTGAAGTTTCTCCTCTATCATGCAGTGTTTTGTTTGTCAGGCTGAGTTAACAAGTTCAAATATGCTTGTTAGGCATTTACGATTAGTTCATGGTTACTTACCTGGAAAAAATCTCAGGCTTAAATGTGCCCAGACTGGATGTGGATGTGTGTTTGGTACATTTTCTGGTTTTAGGAAACATTTAAACACCAAACACACTGAGTATATTGACCAGGAGGTTGACACTGATGTTAATTTGAGCACAGGAGAGGTGGTGACAGCTAATGTAGATGAGACAGCCACAACATCGCTGACGGGTAACAAAGATGAGGTAACCACAACATCTGAACTGTTGAGAAACTCCAATAGGAGCACTCTAGATATGTGTGCTTCTGCTGTTGCACAACTCAAGGCAGCCGGATTAAGTCAATCTGCTGTAAATAGTTTTGTTTCCTCTATGGAAGAAGTGTGTTCTGAGATTCATAGTCAAGCTAAAGATGCAGCTTTACAGTGCTTATCTCCACAGGAAACAGAGGTCAGGCTGCATCCTGACAGGGTTCTAAAGATGTTGAACATAAATGAGCTGCGTTACTTCAGACCATTTGATGTACAATTGAAGTATGGAACGACAGATTCTTCTTTCTATGTTGTTCCATATTGTCATTTTATGCAGACTTAAGGTCAATGTTTTAAATGTAGATTTGTATTCTACATGAGATGTTTTGATGAGATGATATTTCAGCCTGACATAGTTGAGAGCTGCTAATAAAGTTCTTAAATGCGTTATTTTGTGGAAACTTGTGATTTTTACTCACTTAATGGTGTTGCATGTAAGTTGACACTACATAAGTGTAAAATTAACACTGCTAAGATTTATTTTCAGAAATGGTGTCAAATTTCATTCACACTATACAGTGTTAGAATTTTACTCTATAAGAGCTTGTTTTTCACTGCAAGAGAGTAAATTATCAACACAGTAGTGTGTAATATCAACACTTATTAGAGTGTTAATCTGTACTGGAATGGAACTCAATCAGAATTGATTTGACACCATAGAAGAGTGAATTATCAACTCTACCAAGAATAATATTTACACTCTTCAGTGTTATTTAACCTTTGGTGTAAAATTTCAATAACACTATTCAGTGTAAGCGAGTGTTAAATTTTTACTCTATTTAGAGTTAATTTAACTCTAAATTCTAAACACTATGGTAAGAGTTAATTTAACACTAATTCCGAGTTGGACCAAATACACTCGGAAATGGTGTTAAATTTAACTCTTTAAGTGTTACTTTAACACTGCAAAATTTACTGTGTAGTTTAGTGCGTCAGCGCCGCGCGTTAGCGTGGCAAATGGTAATGCCAACATTAGTAATGGTAATGCTAACATCTTTTTCCTTTTCTTTTTTTAATAACCCCGGCAGCAGCCCTCGAGTCACTCTCAAAATTTCCTGCGGGAATTTTCTAGTTAGTGATGCAGTGCTACGCAATGCAAACTATTGACCCCCCTCATAGCAAAGCTATGGGGGTCAATAGTTTGCAGTGCGAAGCACTGCAAACTATTGTTCTTCACTACGTTTTTCTTCTTATTATTATTATTAGTGATGCAGTGCTACGCAATGCAAACTATTGACCCTCATAGCAAAGCTATGGGAGTCAATAGTTTGCAGTGCGAAGCACTGCAAACTATTGTTCTTCACTACGTTTTTCTTCTTATTATTATTAAACTTTTTCCTACGGCCGATTTTCGAAACCTTTCAACTCAAATACCGTTCGTCGCACACAGACACAAAATACATCAAAACGTGCGTCTCGATCGGACTCGGTGTGCTTCTATACAGTTCTTTCAAACAAGATTTTTTCGCGACATAGTCGCGAAAAAATCGCGATCAATTTCCCATTGAAATGAATGGAGAAGCCCGAAAAAAGCGGCAACATTCCAAAATTTACAGCTTGGCTTTGTCGAGCGATTACTCGGCCATGCTTTGTAGTAGAAACTTGCTTGGAAGTTTGTACGAGGCACGGGAAGTGTAGCTTTCTCTTCCTGAAAACGGCGTTTCGATACCTTTTACGGTTTGGTCAGGGTCGCAGTTTACGTTTGGTGAAATTTGGGGAAAAAAATTAAAAATCCCTCCCTCTGAGCCTCACTCTAACTTCAGAGTTTCGGTGATATTCTGAAAAAAAAAGGTTCAATCTCATGTGGTGGCCACAGTTTTTGAGGTACAGAGATAAAAAATACATAAAAACGTAGGGATTTTTGTTGGCTTTAAGATGGTGTTGGTTTGATTTGTGTGGGACGTACGGTTTGGACTGGAGGCTCCTCTGAGCGAGGAGTGCGGCGACCAGTTTTCGAATTTTTCCCCATGTGTGTGTATGTGGAAAGCGAGAGCGATTTTTCGACGATTTTTCACGTCGCATACTTTTTTCCTAAAACGACTACGGCCACAATTTTCGCAGTAGGCGCGTGGGAACAACACTAAATTGTAGAAAACCCTCGGCTGACGCTCACGATGTGTTCGTTTTCCCGATAGGACTTGTAGTTTTTGATTTATGAGCATTTGTTCGGAGGGCAAATCCTAGTTTGCACTTTCCCTCTGACTCAGGCAGAGGTGAGAGGGAGAAGGCGAAGGAGCAGCAGTTGACCCTGGTAGCCATGACAACCAGACCCGAGGCGGGAAAACAGTTCTCAGTGGATAACAGTATCTGCCAAAACATTAAAACCCCCCAAACCATTACTGCAGTACTGTAGGGGGCCAGAACCTGACATTATGACCCCCCCACTCCAACCCCCCCACCCCCCTCCCACTATAGCATTACAGACACAGACTGCCAAAACATAATGACCCCTCAACCCATTACAGGACTATAGTAGGGAGCCAGAATCTGACACTATGACCCCCCCCCTCCACTCCATTTAAGCATTACAGACACAGACTGCCAAAACATTATGACCCCCTCAACCCATTACAGGACTATAGTAGGGAGCCAGAACCTGACACTATGACCCCCCCACTCCAACCCCCCCACCTCCCCTCCCACTATACCATTACAGACACAGACTGACAAAACATTAGGGACTCTCAGACTGTTACAATGGGGAGACAGAACACTCCATGACCCCCCCCCCCCCCCTCCCTCCTTCCCTCTCTCTCTCCCTCCCTCCTCTGTTGGTGCTATCACTTTATTAGGTAAGTAAATTTCTAGAATTATTTATATGTTAAGTGTTTGTGCCCAACATAGCTGAACTGTTAATAGAAGTTAACTACTCGCCGCCCAATGTTTTAGCCTTAGGCTAGCCTTCCAGCATAGCTCATGTATGTTAGCGAGCTAGCGGAGCTAGCAGCTACCTAACCGCCGCGGACTAAATCGCGGAGTTAGCCTCGAGCTAACCGCGAGCTAGCCTCGAGCTAACCGCGAGCTAGCCTCGAGCTAACCGCAAGCTAACCGGGATTTAACCGCAAGCTAACCGGGATTTAACCACGAGCTAACCGGGACTTAACCGCGAGCTAACCGGGATTTAACTGCGGACCCGCGGGACTTAACCGCGAGTTAGCCGCGGGAGTTAGCCGCGAGCTAACGCGGAGGCTAGTGGGGTTAGCCACTAAAACTGTGTCAAACTGAAAAATATATTATTCCATCACATAAAGTAGGAAACGTTTATGGCTTGTAACAACATTAATGACAGTATATATATATAATTGGAGTAATTTAATATAATATGATGTTTTTAATTAAATAAATAATGAGCTGTTGAACACTCATAAGAGTTATATTCAGTATGTTACATAACATTATTTGACATGTCTATTTGTCTGCCTATAGTTTTCCTCCAGCTGATCCAGACAGACTGCAGTGACGTCCAACATGAGACAAAGAGCTGGACTAACAGGACAGTTTGAAGGTCTTCACTTCATCGCTGATTCCTTGTTACAGCCTGGATGTGTTAAGTTTAATATTGATGTTTTTCTAACTGTAAGACTGTGCCGTAAACTGTTAAACTATTGCTCAGGTAGGAGTGATGAGTTTTATTGTTAAAATTATTATGATTAACGATCAATTGTTACGATTTGCTCGTTCTTTGTCTGGGGATCCTAGTGAGATCCCTCCCACTCTCTTCCTTATTTGATGCTGGCTTTCAGGTGGAGCTGGGAGGGGTCTGCTGCCTGTACCTGCCCTTCAGTTTGTAGAAGGCGAAGCATAAAGGACGACCCTTCTCAGTGTCTCTCTCTCTCAGCCAGGCCTACTGCATCCTCCTCATCCTGTTTGGTTTGTTGTACCCTGCATGACATCAAACTCACACCCATCCAGTCAGAAGGAACCAGGCCTTAAATGACTATTTGAGTTGTGCTTTTTGTTATAGCTGCTGCTCATGGTAGTAAAGACATGCTACTTAGTAAAGACATTCGCGACGTAAGTCGCGAATACTTTCATACCTGTCTTGACCTGACCATTACTTTTTGTAGTCAAACATGAAATTATTTGCAACGTAAGTCGCAAATATTTTCACCAGGATTATATTATGACTATATGAACAGGTGATCATTAAAGCATCATAGCATCTTAGTATAATTGCATTGTAGCATCTTAGCATCGTAGCAACATAGTATCTTAGCTTTGTAGCATCTTAGTATCATAGCATCTTAGTATCTTAGCATCATAGCATTGTAGTAGCATCTTGGCATAGTAGCATCATCATAGCATCGTAGCATCGTACTATCGCAGCAATATAGCATGGTATCGCAGACTGCTGCGGCCACTGCATCACTCTCGCGATTTCCCGCAGGGGAATTGTCTAGTTATTAGTGATGCAGTGCTACGCAATGCAAACTATTGACCCTCATAGCAAAGCTATGGGAGTCAATAGTTTGCAGTGCGAAGCACTGCAAACTATTGTTCTTCACTACGTTTTTCTTCTTATTATTATTAGTGATGCAGTGCTACGCAATGCAAACTATTGACCCCCCTCATAGCAAAGCTATGGGGGTCAATAGTTTGCAGTGCGAAGCACTGCAAACTATTGTTCTTCACTACGTTTTTCTTCTTATTATTATTATTAGTGATGCAGTGCTACGCAATGCAAACTATTGACCCTCATAGCAAAGCTATGGGAGTCAATAGTTTGCAGTGCGAAGCACTGCAAACTATTGTTCTTCACTACGTTTTTCTTCTTATTATTATTATTATTAAACTTTTTCCTACGCATTTTCGAAACCTTTCAACTCAAATACCGTTCGTCGCACACAGACACAAAATACCTCAAAACGTGCGTCTCGATCGGACTCGGTGTGCTTCTATACAGTTCTTTCAAACAAGATTTTTTCGCGACGTAGTCGCGAAAAAACTGCGACAAATTTCCCTATTGAAATGAATGGAGAAGCCCGAAAAAAAAAAAAATTCAACAGACATTTTCAACAATGAACTGCTCTGGCATACTTTAACCGAGAGACTTCATTTAAACTTTAAAACGTAGGTACTCTTGCCTTCTCTTCAGAGATTCACTTCACTTAGCGACAACTTTTACCGTTTTTAAACTATGAAGCCTCAGAGTTGTGTAGGTTTTTACTCAAATTTCAGGGTTTATAATGGGTGTGTATTGCGCGGAATGTTTGTGCTAGAGTGGATGACATCATCAGCTAGAGTGAGGAGGGGAGAAGAAAGTTAGTCAAAAAACTGCACAGAAACTGCTCCCGTGGCCACAAATTTCACACGACAGACATAATTTATACATAGAAACGTAGGAAAATGTGTCTTCTCACTCAAATTCGTCTGCTAAAGCTGTAAGTCTTATAGTTTTGGCGTCAGACACAAAGATGCGCCAGCAACACCCACCCACAGCTCCATAGACTGCCATGTTAAAAAGGCAGGGAAATTTCTGGAGGAAAGCAGACGTAACCTTTCTTTGAATCGCTTTGAATAGGTCACATTTCTTCATTTTACCTACAAATTACACATCTAGACGTTCAGGAAAGCCTCAAGATGCCCAAAGTTAAGTCGGTTCAATGATTGGAAATACGGTTTGGCCACAAGTCCTTCCTGTTCGAGGCGATTTTTCAGCATTTTCTCTCTCTTTCCCCGTCTTCCAACTGACATTCTAACAGGAGCAGTTGACCCTGGTAGCCATGACAACCAGACCCCAACCAGCTTACACACGTTCACACACGCAGCTGCTGGGGACGAGAGGCGGGAAAAGAGCTCTCAGTGGAAAACATGATCTGCCAAAACATTAAAACCCCCCAAACCATCCCTGTCTGCCATGGTGCTTTCACACAGCTGCTGGGCCTCTTAGCTATAGCTCTTGTCATTGACTGAATGACAACTTCATGTTTGACCTTTTCCTTTATTTTAAACACAAATTATATCTGGCTGCTTTGCTGAAACTCCTGACACAACATCCCTGACCCGTTTCCTTCATCTTATTAGGTCAGTGAATAGCTAAACTGCTAACAGACGCTAACGACTAGCCGCCCAGTGATTTAGCCGACGACTAGCCTTCCAGCATAGCTCATGTATGTTAGCAAGCTAGCGGAGCTAACGGAGCTAGCTATCCGCTACCTTAACGCCGCGGACTCAACCGCGGAGTTAGCCTCGAGCTAACCGCTAGCTAACCGGGATTTAACCGCGGACCCGCGGGAGTTAAACACGAATTAGCCGCGGCAGTTAGCCGATAGCTAACGCGGAGGCTAGTGGGGTTAGCCGCCGGCTAATTCGCCCCGTTGCTAGCGGGAGCTTATCACAGTAATAATGTTAAAGTTTTACAATTTAAAGGGAAGATATTTTTAAATTAAACTGTGTCAAACTGAAAAATATATTATTCCACCACATAAAGTAGGAAACATTTATGGCTTGCAACAACATTAATGACAGTATATATATATAATTGGAGTAATTTAATATAATATGATGTTTTTAATTAAATAAATAATGAGCTGTTGAACACTCATAAGAGTTATATTAAGTATGTTACATAACATTATTTGACATGTCTATTTGTCTGCCTATAGTTTTCCTCCAGCTGATCCAGACAGACTGCAGTGACGTCCAACATGAGACAAAGAGCTGGACTCGCAGGACAATTTGAAGGTCTTCACTTCATCGCTGATTCCTTGTTACAGCCTGGATGTGTTAAGTTTAATATTATTGTTTTTCTAACTGTAAAACTGTGCGGTAAACTGTTAAACTATTGCTCAGGTAGGAGTAATGAGTTTTATTGTTAAAATTATTATGATTAACGATCAATTGTTACGATTTGCTCGTTCTTTGTCTGGGGATCCTAGTGAGATCCCTCCCACTCTCTTCCTTATTTGATGCTGGCTTTCAGGTGGAGCTGGGAGGGGTCTGCCGCCTGTACCTGCCCTTCAGTTTGTAGAAGGCGAAGCATAAAGGACGACCCTTCTCAGTGTCTCTCTCTCTCAGCCAGGCCTACTGCATCCTCCTCATCCTGTTTGGTTTGTTGTACCCTGCATGACATCAAACTCACACCCATCCAGTCAGAAGGAACCAGGCCTTAAATGACTATTTGAGTTGTGCTTTTTGTTATAGCTGCTGCTCATGGTAGTAAAGACATGCTACTTAGTAAAGACATTCGCGACGTAAGTCGCGAATACTTTCATACCTGTCTTGACGTGACCATTACTTTTTGTAGTCAAACATGAAATTATTTGCAACGTAAGTCGCAAATATTTTCACCAGGATTATATTATGACTATATGAACAGGTGATCATTAAAGCATCATAGCATCTTAGTATAATTGCATTGTAGCATCTTAGCATCGTAGCAACATAGTATCTTAGCTTTGTAGCATCTTAGTATCATAGCATCTTAGTATCTTAGCATCATAGCATTGTAGCATCTTGGCATAGTAGCATCATCATAGCATCGTACTATCACAGCAATATAGCATGGTATCGCAGACTGCTGCGGCCACTGCATCACTCTCGCGATTTCCCGCAGGGGAATTGTCTAGTTGTTTATCTAACTGTAAGACTGTGCCGTAAACTGTTAAACTATTGCTCAGGTAGGAGTAATGAGTTTTATTGTTAAAATTATTATGATTAACGATCAATTGTTACGATTTGCTCGTTCTTTGTCTGGGGATCCTAGTGAGATCCCTCCCACTCTCTTCCTTATTTGATGCTGGCTTTCAGGTGGAGCTGGGAGGGCTCTGCTGCCTGTACCTGCCCTTCAGTTTGTAGAAGGCGAAGCATAAAGGACGACCCTTCTCAGTGTCTCTCTCTCTCAGCCAGGCCTACTGCATCCTCCTCATCCTGTTTGGTTTGTTGTACCCTGCATGACATCAAACTCACACCCATCCAGTCAGAAGGAACCAGGCCTTAAATGACTATTTGAGTTGTGCTTTTTGTTATAGCTGCTGCTCATGGTAGTAAAGACATGCTACTTAGTAAAGACATTCGCGACGTAAGTCGCGAATACTTTCATACCTGTCTTGACCTGACCATTACTTTTTGTAGTCAAACATGAAATTATTTGCAACGTTAGTCGCAAATATTTTCACCAGGATTATATTATGACTATATGAACAGGTGATCATTAAAGCATCATAGCATCTTAGTATAATTGCATTGTAGCATCTTAGCATCGTAGCAACATAGTATCTTAGCTTTGTAGCATCTTAGTATCATAGCATCTTAGTATCTTAGCATCATAGCATTGTAGTAGCATCTCGGCATAGTAGCATCATCATAGCATCGTAGCATCGTACTGTCGCAGCAATATAGCATGGTATCGCAGACTGCTGCGGCCACTGCATCACTCTCGCGATTTCCCGCAGGGGAATTGTCTAGTTATTATTATTATTATTAAACTTTTTCCTACGCATTTTCGAAACCTTTCAACTCAAATACCGTTCGTCGCACACAGACACAAAATACATCAAAACGTGCGTCTCGATCGGACTCGGTGTGCTTCTATACAGTTCTTTCAAACAAGATTTTTTCGCGACGTAGTCGCGAAAAAACTGCGACAAATTTCCCTATTGAAATGAATGGAGAAGCCCGAAAAAAAAAAAAATTCAACAGACATTTTCAACAATGAACTGCTCTGGCATACTTTAACCGAGAGACTTCATTTAAACTTTAAAACGTAGGTACTCTTGCCTTCTCTTCAGAGATTCACTTCACTTGTCGACAACTTTTACCGTTTTTAAACTATGAAGCCTGAGAGTTGTGTAGGTTTTTACTCAAATTTCAGGGTTTATAATGGGTGTGTATTGCGCGGAATGTTTGTGCTAGAGTGGATGACATCATCAGCTAGAGTGAGGAGGGGAGAAGAAAGTTAGTCAAAAAACTGCACAGAAACTGCTCCCGTGGCCACAAATTTCACACGACAGACATAATTTATACATAGAAACGTAGGAAAATGTGTCTTCTCACTCAAATTCGTCTGCTAAAGCTGTAAGTCTTATAGTTTTGGCGTCAGACACAAAGATGCGCCAGCAACACCCACCCACAGCTCCATAGACTGCCATGTTAAAAAGGCAGGGAAATTTCTGGAGGAAAGCAGACGTAACCTTTCTTTGAATCGCTTTGAATAGGTCACATTTCTTCATTTTACCTACAAATTACACATCTAGACGTTCAGGAAAGCCTCAAGATGCCCAAAGTTAAGTCGGTTCAATGATTGGAAATACGGTTTGGCCACAAGTCCTTCCTGTTCGAGGCGATTTTTCAGCATTTTCTCTCTCTCTCCCCGTCTTCCAACTGACATTCTAACAGGAGCAGTTGACCCTGGTAGCCATGACAACCAGACCCCAACCAGCTTACACACGTTCACACACGCAGCTGCTGGGGACGAGAGGCGGGAAAAGAGCTCTCAGTGGAAAACATGATCTGCCAAAACATTAAAACCCCCCAAACCATTACTGCAGTACTGTAGGGGGCCAGAACCTGACATTATGACCTTTTCCTTTATTTTAAACACAAATTATATCTGGCTGCTTTGCTGAAACTCCTGACACAACATCCCTGACCCGTTTCCTTCTTCTTATTAGGTCAGTGAATAGCTAAACTGCTAACAGACGCTAACGACTAGCCGCCCAGTGATTTAGCCGACGACTAGCCTTCCAGCATAGCTCATGTATGTTAGCAAGCTAGCGGAGCTAACGGAGCTAGCTAGCCGCTAGCTTAACGCCGCGGACTCAACCGCGGAGTTAGCCTCGAGCTAACCGCTAACTAACCGCTAGCTAACCGGGATTTAACCGCGGACCCGCGGGAGTTAAACACGAATTAGCCGCGGCAGTTCGCCGTGAGCTAACGCGGAGGCTAGTGGGGTTAGCCGCCGGCTAATTCGCCGCCTTGCTAGCGGGTGCTTATCACAGTAATAATGTTGAAGTTTTACAATTTAAAGGGAAGATATTTTTAAATTAAACTGTGTCAAACTGAAAAATATATTATTCCACCACATAAAGTAGGAAACATTTATGGCTTGCAACAACATTAATGACAGTATATATATATAATTGGAGTAATTTAATATAATATGATGTTTTTAATTAAATAAATAATGAGCTGTTGAACACTCATAAGAGTTATATTAAGTATGTTACATAACATTATTTGACATGTCTATTTGTCTGCCTATAGTTTTCCTCCAGCTGATCCAGACAGACTGCAGTGACGTCCAACATGAGACAAAGAGCTGGACTCGCAGGACAATTTGAAGGTCTTCACTTCATCGCTGATTCCTTGTTACAGCCTGGATGTGTTAAGTTTAATATTATTGTTTATCTAACTGTAAGACTGTGCCGTAAACTGTTAAACTATTGCTCAGGTAGGAGTAATGAGTTTTATTGTTAAAATTATTATGATTAACGAGCAAATTGTAATAATTGATCGTTAATCATAATAATTCACCTGTTCATATAGTCATAATATAATCCTGGTGGGGGTGTGACGATCCCTCCCACTCTCTTCCTTATTTGATGCTGGCTTTCAGGTGGAGCTGGGAGGGGTCTGCCGCCTGTACCTGCCCTTCAGTTTGTAGAAGGGCGTAAAGGACGACCCTTCTCAGTGTCTCTCTCTCTCAGCCAGGCCTACTGCATCCTCATCATCCTGTTTGGTTTGTTGTACCCTGCATGACATCAAACTCACACCCATCCAGTCAGAAGGAACCAGGCCTTAAATGACTATTTGAGTTGTGCTTTTTGTTATAGCTGCTGCTCATGGTAGTAAAGACATGCTACTTAGTAAAGACATTCGCGACGTAAGTCGCGAATACTTTCACACCTGTCTTGACCTGACCATTACTTTTTGTAGTCAAACATGAAATTATTTGCAACGTAAGTCGCAAATATTTTCACCAGGATTATATTATGACTATATGAACAGGTGATCATTAAAGCATCATAGCATCTTAGTATAATTGCATTGTAGCATCTTAGCATCGTAGCAACATAGTATCTTAGCTTTGTAGCATCTTAGTATCATAGCATCTTAGTATCTTAGCATCATAGCATTGTAGTAGCATCTCGGCATAGTAGCATCATCATAGCATCGTAGCATCGTACTATCACAGCAATATAGCATGGTATCGCAGACTGCTGCGGCCACTGCATCACTCTCGCGATTTCCCGCAGGGGAATTGTCTAGTTAGTGATGCAGTGCTACGCAATGCAAACTATTGACCCCCCTCATAGCAAAGCTATGGGGGTCAATAGTTTGCAGTGCGAAGCACTGCAAACTATTGTTCTTCACTACGTTTTTCTTCTTATTATTATTATTATTATTATTATTATTAAACTTTTTCCTACGCATTTTCGAAACCTTTCAACTCAAATACCGTTCGTCGCACACAGACACAAAATACATCAAAACGTGCGTCTCGATCGGACTCGGTGTGCTTCTATACAGTTCTTTCAAACAAGATTTTTTCGCGACGTAGTCGCGAAAAAACTGCGACAAATTTCCCTATTGAAATGAATGGAGAAGCCCGAAAAAAAAAAAATTCAACAGACATTTTCAACAATGAACTGCTCTGGCATACTTTAACCGAGAGACTTCATTTAAACTTTAAAACGTAGGTACTCTTGCCTTCTCTTCAGAGATTCACTTCACTTAGCGACAACTTTTACCGTTTTTAAACTATGAAGCCTCAGAGTTGTGTAGGTTTTTACTCAAATTTCAGGGTTTATAATGGGTGTGTATTGCGCGGAATGTTTGTGCTAGAGTGGATGACATCATCAGCTAGAGTGAGGAGGGGAGAAGAAAGTTAGTCAAAAAACTGCACAGAAACTGCTCCCGTGGCCACAAATTTCACACGACAGACATAATTTATACATAGAAACGTAGGAAAATGTGTCTTCTCACTCAAATTCGTCTGCTAAAGCTGTAAGTCTTATAGTTTTGGCGTCAGACACAAAGATGCGCCAGCAACACCCACCCACAGCTCCATAGACTGCCATGTTAAAAAGGCAGGGAAATTTCTGGAGGAAAGCAGACGTAACCTTTCTTTGAATCGCTTTGAATAGGTCACATTTCTTCATTTTACCTACAAATTACACATCTAGACGTTCAGGAAAGCCTCAAGATGCCCAAAGTTAAGTCGGTTCAATGATTGGAAATACGGTTTGGCCACAAGTCCTTCCTGTTCGAGGCGATTTTTCAGCATTTTCTCTCTCTTTCCCCGTCTTCCAACTGACATTCTAACAGGAGCAGTTGACCCTGGTAGCCATGACAACCAGACCCCAACCAGCTTACACACGTTCACACACGCAGCTGCAGGGGACGAGAGGCGGGAAAAGAGCTCTCAGTGGAAAACATGATCTGCCAAAACATTAAAACCCCCCAAACCATTACTGCAGTACTGTAGGGGGCCAGAACCTGACATTATGACCTTTTCCTTTATTTTAAACACAAATTATATCTGGCTGCTTTGCTGAAACTCCTGACACAACATCCCTGACCCGTTTCCTTCATCTTATTAGGTCAGTGAATAGCTAAACTGCTAACAGACGCTAACGACTAGCCGCCCAGTGATTTAGCCGACGACTAGCCTTCCAGCATAGCTCATGTATGTTAGCAAGCTAGCGGAGCTAACGGAGCTAGCTAGCCGCTAGCTTAACGCCGCGGACTCAACCGCGGAGTTAGCCTCGAGCTAACCGCTAACTAACCGCTAGCTAACCGGGATTTAACCGCGGACCCGCGGGAGTTAAACACGAATTAGCCGCGGCAGTTCGCCGTGAGCTAACGCGGAGGCTAGTGGGGTTAGCCGCCGGCTAATTCGCCGCCTTGCTAGCGGGTGCTTATCACAGTAATAATGTTGAAGTTTTACAATTTAAAGGGAAGATATTTTTAAATTAAACTGTGTCAAACTGAAAAATATATTATTCCACCACATAAAGTAGGAAACATTTATGGCTTGCAACAACATTAATGACAGTATATATATATATAATTGGAGTAATTTAATATAATATGATGTTTTTAATTAAATAAATAATGAGCTGTTGAACACTCATAAGAGTTATATTAAGTATGTTACATAACATTATTTGACATGTCTATTTGTCTGCCTATAGTTTTCCTCCAGCTGATCCAGACAGACTGCAGTGACGTCCAACATGAGACAAAGAGCTGGAATGGCAGGACAATTTGAAGGTCTTCACTTCATCGCTGATTCCTTGTTACAGCCTGGATGTGTTAAGTTTAATATTATTGTTTATCTAACTGTAAGACTGTGCCGTAAACTGTTAAACTATTGCTCAGGTAGGAGTAATGAGTTTTATTGTTAAAATTATTATGATTAACGATCAATTGTTACGATTTGCTCGTTCTTTGTCTGGGGATCCTAGTGAGATCCCTCCCACTCTCTTCCTTATTTGATGCTGGCTTTCAGGTGGAGCTGGGAGGGGTCTGCCGCCTGTACCTGCCCTTCAGTTTGTAGAAGGGCGTAAAGGACGACCCTTCTCAGTGTCTCTCTCTCTCAGCCAGGCCTACTGCATCCTCCTCATCCTGTTTGGTTTGTTGTACCCTGCATGACATCAAACTCACACCCATCCAGTCAGAAGGAAGCAGGCCTTAAATGACTATTTGAGTTGTGCTTTTTGTTATAGCTGCTGCTCATGGTAGTAAAGACATGCTACTTAGTAAAGACATTCGCGACGTAAGTCGCGAATACTTTCATACCTGTCTTGACGTGACCATTACTTTTTGTAGTCAAACATGAAATTATTTGCGACGTAAGTCGCAAATATTTTCACCAGGATTATATTATGACTATATGAACAGGTGATCATTAAAGCATCATAGCATCTTAGTATAATTGCATTGTAGCATCTTAGCATCGTAGCAACATAGTATCTTAGCTTTGTAGCATCTTAGTATCATAGCATCTTAGTATCTTAGCATCATAGCATTGTAGCATCTTGGCATAGTAGCATCATCGTAGCATCGTAGCATCGTACTATCACAGCAATATAGCATGGTATCGCAGACTGCTGCGGCCACTGCATCACTCTCGCGATTTCCCGCAGGGGAATTGTCTAGTTATTATTAAACTTTTTCCTACGCATTTTCGAAACCTTTCAACTCAAATACCGTTCGTCGCACACAGACACAAAATACATCAAAACGTGCGTCTCGATCGGACTCGGTGTGCTTCTATACAGTTCTTTCAAACAAGATTTTTTCGCGACGTAGTCGCGAAAAAACTGCGACAAATTTCCCTATTGAAATGAATGGAGAAGCCCGAAAAAAAAAATAATTCAACAGACATTTTCAACAATGAACTGCTCTGGCATACTTTAACCGAGAGACTTCATTTAAACTTTAAAACGTAGGTACTCTTGCCTTCTCTTCAGAGATTCACTTCACTTAGCGACAACTTTTACCGTTTTTAAACTATGAAGCCTCAGAGTTGTGTAGGTTTTTACTCAAATTTCAGGGTTTATAATGGGTGTGTATTGCGCGGAATGTTTGTGCTAGAGTGGATGACATCATCAGCTAGAGTGAGGAGGGGAGAAGAAAGTTAGTCAAAAAACTGCACAGAAACTGCTCCCGTGGCCACAAATTTCACACGACAGACATAATTTATACATAGAAACGTAGGAAAATGTGTCTTCTCACTCAAATTCGTCTGCTAAAGCTGTAAGTCTTATAGTTTTGGCGTCAGACACAAAGATGCGCCAGCAACACCCACCCACAGCTCCATAGACTGCCATGTTAAAAAGGCAGGGAAATTTCTGGAGGAAAGCAGACGTAACCTTTCTTTGAATCGCTTTGAATAGGTCACATTTCTTCATTTTACCTACAAATTACACATCTAGACGTTCAGGAAAGCCTCAAGATGCCCAAAGTTAAGTCGGTTCAATGATTGGAAATACGGTTTGGCCACAAGTCCTTCCTGTTCGAGGCGATTTTTCAGCATTTTCTCTCTCTCTCCCCGTCTTCCAACTGACATTCTAACAGGAGCAGTTGACCCTGGTAGCCATGACAACCAGACCCCAACCAGCTTACACACGTTCACACACGCAGCTGCTGGGGACGAGAGGCGGGAAAAGAGCTCTCAGTGGAAAACATGATCTGCCAAAACATTAAAACCCCCCAAACCATTACTGCAGTACTGTAGGGGGCCAGAACCTGACATTATGACCTTTTCCTTTATTTTAAACACAAATTATATCTGGCTGCTTTGCTGAAACTCCTGACACAACATCCCTGACCCGTTTCCTTCATCTTATTAGGTCAGTGAATAGCTAAACTGGTAACAGACACTAACGACTAGCCGCCCAGTGATTTAGCCGACGACTAGCCTTCCAGCATAGCGCATGTATGTTAGCATGCTAGCGGAGCTAACGGAGCTAGCTAGCCGCTAACTTAACGCCGCGGACTCAACCGCGGAGTTAGCCTCGAGCTAACCGCGGGCTAGCCTCAAGCTAACCGCGAGCTAACCGGGATTTAACCGCTAGCTAACCGGGATTTAACCGCGGACCCGCGGGAGTTAAACACGAATTAGCCGCGGCAGTTCGCCGTGAGCTAACGCGGAGGCTAGTGGGGTTAGCCGCCGGCTAATTCGCCGCCTTGCTAGCGGGTGCTTATCACAGTAATAATGTTGAAGTTTTACAATTTAAAGGGAAGATATTTTTAAATTAAACTGTGTCAAACTGAAAAATATATTATTCCACCACATAAAGTAGGAAACATTTATGGCTTGCAACAACATTAATGACAGTATATATATATAATTGGAGTAATTTAATATAATATGATGTTTTTAATTAAATAAATAATGAGCTGTTGAACACTCATAAGAGTTATATTAAGTATGTTACATAACATTATTTGACATGTCTATTTGTCTGCCTATAGTTTTCCTCCAGCTGATCCAGACAGACTGCAGTGACGTCCAACATGAGACAAAGAGCTGGACTCGCAGGACAATTTGAAGGTCTTCACTTCATCGCTGATTCCTTGTTACAGCCTGGATGTGTTAAGTTTAATATTATTGTTTATCTAACTGTAAGACTGTGCCGTAAACTGTTAAACTATTGCTCAGGTAGGAGTAATGAGTTTTATTGTTAAAATGATTATGATTAACGATCAATTGTTACGATTTGCTCGTTCTTTGTCTGGGGATCCTAGTGAGATCCCTCCCACTCTCTTCCTTATTTGATGCTGGCTTTCAGGTGGAGCTGGGAGGGCTCTGCTGCCTGTACCTGCCCTTCAGTTTGTAGAAGGCGAAGCATAAAGGACGACCCTTCTCAGTGTCTCTCTCTCTCAGCCAGGCCTACTGCATCCTCCTCATCCTGTTTGGTTTGTTGTACCCTGCATGACATCAAACTCACACCCATCCAGTCAGAAGGAACCAGGCCTTAAATGACTATTTGAGTTGTGCTTTTTGTTATAGCTGCTGCTCATGGTAGTAAAGACATGCTACTTAGTAAAGACATTCGCGACGTAAGTCGCGAATACTTTCATACCTGTCTTGACGTGACCATTACTTTTTGTAGTCAAACATGAAATTATTTGCAACGTAAGTCGCAAATATTTTCACCAGGATTATATTATGACTATATGAACAGGTGATCATTAAAGCATCATAGCATCTTAGTATAATTGCATTGTAGCATCTTAGCATCGTAGCAACATAGTATCTTAGCTTTGTAGCATCTTAGTATCATAGCATCTTAGTATCTTAGCATCATAGCATTGTAGTAGCATCTTGGCATAGTAGCATCATCGTAGCATCGTAGCATCGTACTATCACAGCAATATAGCATGGTATCGCAGACTGCTGCGGCCACTGCATCACTCTCGCGATTTCCCGCAGGGGAATTGTCTAGTTGTAGTTATTAGTTACTTCTCCCAAAAAGTAACTGAGTTAGTAACTGAATTACTCCAATATAAAAGTAACTAGTTACCAGGGAAAGTTAGCCTAGAATCTAGACTGCCCCTAGCGGCAGCAAATTACATTTGCTTCCAGGGTCAGTCTAGTTACTCTCCGTTGACTTGAGATTTCGAAAAATCCAAGATGTACCGGGCCAATCACGAGTCGGTGGGCGGGCTTCCTGGATGCGCGTGCACCCAGTAATGTTTGTAAACAGGAAACCCGTGTATGAGTTCCGTGAATTACGCGTGAATTCCCCATCCTGCTAGAACTACCAGAGCGATGGCTGCTGCTAGCGAACAACTTTCTTTCGAATCGGCTTTGGCCGCCACTCTGAAAGACTTGAAGTTAAGCTTTTCTCTGAGAAAAGAACAAGAAACTGCACTGAGGTCGTTCTTACAAAAGAAGGATGTATTTGGAGTTTTGCCAAACGGATACGGCAAAAGTTTGATCCACAGCTTAAAAATGATTAATGCAGGAGAAACTCAACCTGTAGGCGAACTCTTAAAAAAAACAAAAACAGGATGCAACAAGAACTATTTAATATCTATTAGGATAAGTTTATTCCACAACACATGCAAGGAACTCTCTTTTCCGTCGCTCTGACTACGTCACCTTCTTCGTTGCTCTTGTAAGGTTAAGAAGTGAAGTTAATTCATTTAAGGCTCAGAAGTTAATATAATTTATATTTGAGTTAATTTACTAAAAATGCATTTACAATGTTATAATTTAGATCAGTTAACTATTTATGTTACACATTTATTATTTACATATTTACATGTTTAATTATTTACAACTGCATCTTTAAGACAGTTAAGATAGTCTGTTGAATCTGCATTTCTGATTCCCTCACGTTTACCTTAATTTAGATCCTAGCTTCTGATTGGTTAGTTCAGTCACGTGAGAGAGCAAACAAGGAAGTGTTAATGTTACGAATGGCGGAATCTAGTAAAGTGCTGCTTGAGAAAGTTATCCCTCTCCAGTCTGCTGTTTCTTTTTATAAAGTGTGATCCAACCACCACACATCGAACCCGTACATTACATTTGGTGGCAGCGTGGTGTTATTTTGGTGGTTTTTGGCACATTTGGTGAGTTTTATTTCCCTAAACTGTGGATGTAGTCATTTTTTTTTGTGCCATCAGGATCTTTTTTTTTTTTCACTCGTGGAGAGCAGCGGATTAACTGAAAGCTAGTTTGGAGATATTAAGGACTTTTGCAGTATTTTTTTTTTTCTTTTTCTCTACTTTCCGTGCTTTTTGTGGATTTTGAACTGGACATTTTGTCACCATGTCGGCTGATGAAAGTGAAGCTGGGATGCAGTCTTCTCCCTCTCAACGCCGACTGGATGCTACAAGGACAGGTGCTGCATCTCTAGCCACACGTTCTGTCTCCAGTTCCCTGAAAATTGAGCTTCCACCTGCTTTTAAAGGAGATGGGACTGAATCTTTCACAAGTTGGTCTCGACGCTTTGAAGTGGCAGTGCAGGCTATGAGTTCAACTGATACAGATTTGTCTACAGTGATGGCCTCCATCCTCCCTACTCGCCTAGCGGATGCTGCGTTTTTGTATTGGGACAGCCTTCGTGCTTCAACCCAGAGAGACTATGATTCAGTGAAGGAGAAACTCAGAGATGTTTTTGGACCAAAGTACTCCCTACCATTTTTCCAGACCCATGTGAATGCTCGACCTCGTAAACCAGGTGAGAGTTTGGATGTGTACAGTGCAGACATCACTCGTCTTGTACTTGAAGCCTTTCCCAACTATGACTACAATGCACTAGAAGGTGAAAAATTTCGCCGCTTTGTTGCTGGCTTGGACCCAAACTTACAGTCAAAAATCCATGAGATGGGTGCTGAGGATCTTGGAGAAGCCGTGCGTATTGCCAGCCGCTGTGAGAGAGCACGAGCAGCGCTTCAACTGACAACAGTAGGGTCTCCACACACTCAACCTTCAGAACAGGTAGCTATGGTTCATCCTAGACCTCCTGATGACAAGCTTCTACATGCAGTTGAGCAGCTGACTCTTACCGTCAACAGCTTAAAAAGTGAAGTACAGCAGTTACGAGAGGAACACAGTTACCTGGCTCAGCGTGTGGACTCCAGACCTGACAGATCCTCCTCTAACGATGCTCGATACAGTGCACGCAGTGTGTCTCCACAACCCTACCATAACAGACACCGCAGAGACTATTACTTACCTGAGCAGTGTTATGGTCGTGATCCGGAGTCCCGCTATGAACGTCGTCCTCCTTCCCCTGTTCATCAGAGGAACCGTGAGTGGCATGACAATGACAAACGTGACCGGCACTACTCTCCATCACACCAATCCTATCAGTACTCCAGGTATGGTCGCCATGATGATGATGACACAAACAGATACAGACGCAGTCCTAGTCCTGCTCCACAGAGAAACAGGGATGGAAGTCCACACACTAGAGGCCGTGTTCGCTTCCAGTCTCCTGAAAGACATCCACACTCTGATTCCAACCATCAGGGAAACTGCCATTAGCTGCTGTTGAGGGGCAAACATCAGCTACTGTCTCACAGCCCCAGAATGATTCCCCAAAGTTAATGCCTGACAATAATGACTCACAACCCGATGACTCTGTTTCTTCTACAATCTTGGCAATTGTCGAAGGCATTGAAGTGTGCACTTTAATTGACTCTGGTTCTTTTGTCTCCATTGTGAGCGAAGATTTTCGAAACTCTCACCCAGCGTTAAAGAAACGCCCCATGACACCCTCCTCTCTGCCAGCGCGCTCAGTCAATGGACAGCGTTTGGACATATTAGGCAAGTTAACGATTGGGATCAGACTTGGAAAGCAGGTATGGCAACAGGACTTTGAAGTTCTCAGGGGTGCTTACCAGCCAGTCATTCTTGGTTTTGATTTCCTGCTGAAACACCATGCCCTCCTTGACATCAAAAACAAAGTACTGCAACTTTGGGACATGAGAATTCCTCTCTTGCCCAAAGGACATGAAGTGGCCGCCTGCTGTAATGTGTCTGTGCTAGCGCCCACTAAGATTCCAGCTATGAGTGAAACCCTCATCACAGCATGTGTGTCTGCAGCTTCACCTGCTTCCCCCATGCCAACTGACTACTGTGGTGTTGTCATGCCCAACCCATCCTGTGACATTATGGTGGCACACTCTCTCAGTGAGGTTCAAAATGGCACAACTGTTATTCGAGTCTTAAATCCCTCCAGAGACGACATTGAGCTGCATTCTGGACAACACCTTGGTGAGTTTCATTCTGCTTCATCTATTGACATCATATCAGCTGAAGAGACATGTTGTGCAACCTCACCTGTACATGATGTAGCTATAAATGAAAGCAACCTGTCACCTTCCCAAGTTCAGTCTCTGAAATCACTGCTTCAGAAATACTCAGCAGTATTCAGTAAACACTCAGAGGACAGAGGTCGCACAAGCATCATCCAGCATCGAATCCGCACTGGTGATGCCACTCCAGTTAAACAGAGAGCCTACAGAGTGACACCAGAACAGAGAGCTGAAATACAGACTCAAGTTGAAAAACTGTTAAAGGCAGATGTCATTGAAGAAAGCTACAGTCCCTGGGCTGCGCCAGTTGTTTTGGTGCGCAAGAAAAATGGCACATGGCGTTTCTGTCTGGACTACAGAAAACTCAATGTGGTGACAATCAAGGATTCCCACCCTCTTCCAAGAGTCGACGACGCACTGGATGCTTTGTCAGGCTCTGCCTGTTTCTCCACAATGGACCTGCAACATGGCTATTGGCAAGTTGAGCTGAATGAGAAAGATCGTGAAAAAACAGCATTCACAACAGGCAGTGGACTTTATCACTTTAAAGTTATGCCAATGGGTCTTACCAACGCTCCAGCCACATGCCAACGCTTAATGGAAACGGTACTTCGTGGCCTCCCATGGAAGACCTGCCTAGTGTATTTGGATGATGTCCTCATCTACAGCAGCTCATTCAGCGAACATCTTCAGCACCTGGAAGAAATCCTCTCCAGATTCCAGTCAAGTGGCCTGAAGCTGAATCCATCCAAATGCTGTTTTGCCAGAGATCAGGTACAGTTTTTGGGCCATGTTGTATCCAAAGACGGCATTCAGCCAGACCCACGAAATGTTAAAAGTGTTCAAGACTGGCCCATTCCACGGTCAGCTACAGAAGTAAGAGCATTTCTTGGACTTTGTTCTTATTACCGCAAGTTCATCAGAAACTTTGCACATCACAGTGTCCCCTTGCATGCACTCACAGAGAAGAATGCACCTTTCCACTGGACTGTTCAATGTCAGGATGCGTTCACTTACCTGAAACATGCACTCACAAACCCTCCAGTGGTTGCATTCCCTGACTTTACTTTGCCATTCTTCCTCTACACAGATGCTTCATGTTTTGCTATTGGTGCTGTGCTTGCTCAGAGACAGGGACATCAGGAAAAAGTGATTGCTTATGCTAGCCATGTTCTCACAAAAGCAGAAAGGAAATGGTCAACCTACGACAGAGAACTCTGGGCCATTGTTTGGGCCGTACGACATTTCCGCCACTACCTCTATAAACAGCCCTTTGTTATTGTCACAGACCACAAACCTCTCTTGGGTCTCAGAAAAATACCCATTGACAATGACAGAACTGGTCGTCGTGCTCGCTGGGCTCTTGAACTTGATCCTTTTGAATGGACTGTAATTCACAAAGATGGCCACCGCCACCTCAATGCAGATGCAATGTCACGTCGCCCTGCTGACATCGAACCACCAGAGCAGAGCACCTCCTCCAGTGCTCCTGCTAATCCACATTCTGACGAGAAACATTCTAGTCCAAGTCCTGTAAGTCTGTCTGGCACTGTCAGTTCTGTACATCACAGCCCCTGCAGTACTGATCCAAAGCCAGTGTCCTGTAACCTGACTGGAGCACAGCCTCCTCCAGCCTCCTCACAGGGAGCTGCACAGTCTGTCTCCTCCACGTTTGTGCTTCAGCTCCCTCATGATGATTTCAAAAAGGAACAACAACAAGATGCTATACTGTCAGAGGTCAGTAGCTGGAAAGCCAAAGGTCAGAAGCCACCATATTGGCGCATGAAAAAACGCACACCTGCTGAGAAAGTACTATGGCACGAGTATCACAGACTTACCTTTCATAATGGAGTACTCTGCCGTAAAGTTTTCAACCCATCCACAAAATCCGTGCTCCATCAAGTGATTGTTCCTCACGCTCTAAAAGACACTGTTCTACAGATGTTGCATGGAAACCCAGTAACTGGTCATCTATCAGCTGATAAAGTTCTGAAACGTGCTCAGCAACTGTGCTACTGGCCCTTTATGTCACGTGATATCAGGATCTGGTGTAAACAATGTATTCCATGTGATGCAAGACGAAGTCCCACACCTCATCAAAGAGCTCCACTGAAAACAATTGTTGCTACTGAGCCTTTCCAAAAGGTCGCAGCTGATATCCTTGAGCTCCCCATCACAAGTCGTGGAAACAGGTATGTGCTGGTTGTCCAAGATTATTTTTCCAAGTATGTCAACCTCTATGCCATTCCAGACCAGCGCTCCACAACAGTTGCAAAATGTCTGTTTGAAAACTTCATCTGTGAACATGGCATTCCAGAAATGCTTCTCACTGATCAAGGACGGCAGTTTGAGTCTGACCTGCTGAAACATCTGTGTGAACTGCTGGGCATTCGGAAAACACGTACAAGCCCATATCATCCTCAGTGTGACGGCATGATTGAGAGATTCAACAGGACGCTTATTGATCAGTTAGCCAAGACACTTCTTCAACAGCCTGGTGAATGGGATGACTGCCTCAACCAAGTTGCTTTGGCTTACAATACCAGCCCTCACTCTACGACAGGTTTCACACCATTCTTCCTCACACGTGGTCATGAAGCCAGGATGCCTGCCAACATGCTGTTACCTAACAACACACCATCTTCATCTACTCCAGGTTCTCCTGCTGACTATGTTGCACAGTTGACTCAGAAACTTCAGTCAGCCTTCAGTTCTGCGGCGTGGAACAGAGATTGTGCCCACAATCAGCAGAAACGACAGTATGACAAAAGTGTTAAGCACACTCCCTATGCTCCTGGAGACCTTGTGTGGTTAAATGACCCCACCACAGCAAGACAAAAACTTGCTCCTCACTGGAAAGGCCCCTTTGAAATATTGGATTGCCTAGGATCTGATGCAGATTCTCCTGGAGTGACGTACAGGATTCATTACCTACTGGATCAATCTGACAAATCCCAGATTGTCCACTACAACCGTCTCTGACCCTACCATGCTCCTGTGCCAGACCGTGGGACACCTGTGTGTGACTCTTTGCAGCCTCAACTCCCTCGTTTGACTGCATTGTCAGGTGCCTTGCCCTTTAAACCTTCGAAGTCGACAGCTACAAAGAACTACGACTTATCTGGCCACAGCAGTGCTCCCTCATCGGCACCTCCTATTGGCCATCCACAAGCACGGCCCCAATCCCACACTCCCGTGGCTGAGTCTTGGACTGCCCACCCAACTGGCCAAGTACATCAGTCTGACACTGTCCCCTCTTCCACTCCTCAAGGTTCTGGTTCCTTGCTATGCCCCAGAAGACGTCCAGTCAGACCTCCCGCATACCTTTGAGACTATGTTCTGAAGTGAAACTGTTGCTTTATTATTGTTGTTTACAGTTACTTGTTTATTTACTCATTTCCTTATTTATTTTATGTGAAACGGGGACGTTTCTTTTGTGGGAGAGGGAGGAAATGTAAGGTTAAGAAGTGAAGTTAATTCATTTAAGGCTCAGAAGTTAATATAATTTATATTTGAGTTAATTTACTAAAAATGCATTTACAATGTTATAATTTAGATCAGTTAACTATTTATGTTACACATTTATTATTTACATATTTACATGTTTAATTATTTACAACTGCATCTTTAAGACAGTTAAGATAGTCTGTTGAATCTGCATTTCTGATTCCCTCACGTTTACCTTAATTTAGATCCTAGCTTCTGATTGGTTAGTTCAGTCACGTGAGAGAGCGAACAAGGAAGTGTTAATGTTACGAATGGCGGAATCTAGTAAAGTGCTGCTTGAGAAAGTTATCCGTCTCCAGTCTGCTGTTTCTTTTTATAAAGTGTGATCCAACCACCACACATCGAACCCGTACATTACACTCTGATTGGTTGTAGCGCTATCCTATTGCGTAGAGAGGGAGTTTGAAAGACAACCGTTTATCCCACCC
This sequence comes from Chelon labrosus, assembly GCF_963514085.1. Lineage (NCBI taxonomy): Eukaryota > Metazoa > Chordata > Actinopteri > Mugiliformes > Mugilidae > Chelon > Chelon labrosus. The sequence goes on from NW_028181470.1 coordinate 50,620, forward strand.
CTCCGGTTGAGCCCTGTCTATGGAGAGTGCCCAGACCCTACATTTAATGTGGGTCTGGCTCGTCAGGCTAAGGGAAAGTAACTATTGCAATAATAATAAGTAATATGTCTAAGAATTTGATTTTTTTCTGAGCGTAATGTACACTTCACGTGTACACAAGGACGAAATTTTGATTTCAGAGGTGGGCAGGGACACAAGTATTTTTAATAAAACTCTAATTTTTCAGTTCACTGTGTTTTCTAGTAGTTCTAGTTTTCTATTGCTACTTTTAAGTTTAATGTTCCCTTTTTTGGTTTGACTGGTTGTAAAGCATGTAGCAAATCATTATCACCCAATTCTGTGTTTCACCTTGTTAGTCAACTTCACTCCAACTGAGGATGCATGACATGAAATTTGGGGTGCAACAATCATCAATTTTGATGATACGGTTATAGAGGAAAAAATTTAGTTTCACAATTATCATGAGTTTGGATGTATAAAATCACATTTGTATATATTGTATTTTTCCCCTTTTTAATAATAACGATAATAATAATACATTTTATTTATCAGCACTTTCAATAAAAGTTATGCTGTAACGCATTTCTTTGAGTGTGCCCCCTGTGCCCCCTGTGCCCCCCCAAATTACGTCCATGCGTGTACGTTCTTGCCTTTTACCGCAATGAGGTTAAAGTAGTACCTATACTTCCACCTTGAAAACGCAACTTTACCTCTGAATGCTCCAATCTCTCCATTGCTGCAGCCTATTCCTGATCAGTTGTGTGATACTGCCATGCGCGCGTTTGTGTGTAAACAACACCCGCCCAGCTGAACACTGCCCTGCCGCTGATTGGCTTACCATCTTACCTACCTTAGGCAATCATCATCACTTATGCGGCTACCGCCCCCACCCCACCCCACCCACGGTGGGCAGGGTGGGGGGACAAAAAAAAAACACCTATGCAGGTCTTGTGGCTGGCTGACAGCGCAAGTAACGCACCACATTTTACTGTCGGTAACGGTAACGGCATTGTAACGGAGGAAATAGTAATTAGTTAGATTACCCGTTACTGAAAAAAATAAAACCGTCCTGATTGATGTATATAGATATGAGTACAGTATTCAGGAGATGTTTAAAATGACAGATCTAGGGCTGGGGTCATTTTGTTAAATGGTTGTGGTTTTGACTTGACTTGTTCTTCTTGTATCTCTTCCTCACCTCCTCTTACCATAACAGGTGAGAGAAACTAAGATGTGATAGGGTGACGTGAAAAAAGGAGCCGAGCATGTACAAAGCAGAATATGAGAGAAGAGGGCAATCAATTATGTTGTTTTTGTAGTAACATGTTAATTGAGAAAGTTGCAGAGGACAAACGTAAAGAAATGGCGTTTGATGCTATGGGACAGGGCACTATGTTTCAGGTAACATAAATTACTGACCACTGAGAAGTGAAGATGCCATAAAAGAGTGTGTCATCTGAAGGACTTCCCTCTGTTGGTGGGAGGGTGTCTATGTCCTGGATCACGTTGTAAGGCAGTTCATTGTCAGTCTGGCACAACAGCTGCGCTTTGGCAAACGTAGTCCAGCGGCGCTGTAGGGTCCGCTGACCTCCAACATCACTCTGACAAATGAGAGGAAAAGAGGTCATCAAACTCAACACAACGCTGCAGCATGCTGGTGCCATGCAATTTGTCATTTAGCCAAAGGACAATACTCCACCCACTTGAACATGGGCACCCATCACCCAACAAGAACAACCACATCAGTCATATCTGGTCATACTGCCCTTCCCACAGTGTTTTTGTGAGGAACTGGGTTTCTTTTTATGATACTGTAAGGTCATGGCTTTTCTATAAAGAGAAAAATAAAATACTTTTGAAAATAAAAATGAATTGAAATGAATTGCTATTTTTTTCTATGGACTGCTTAAATGCATCCTTGAATTCATAAACCCAGTTTGGTTTGCTGTAATTCTTCCTCCAGTTTATACTGGACATTTGGTTTATTAATCAAACAAAACAAACTTAGGCCCTGTCCACACGTACGAAAACGATCTTTTTCCTCTCCGTTTTCGACGTCATCCTTTCAAGAAATATCCGCGTCCACACGGGTCCGTTTCTGCTCGACCGAAAACGCTACTTCCTATTCCAGGCCTATAAGTGGCGCTGTTTCGGTTTCAGAAAATCACCAAAAATGGAGAGGAAGATGCGGAGCATGCGCACAAAGCTTGAGCGCTGTTTACAAATCGCCTTTTTTGCTCAGCGTGGTGGCACAGGAGCATGATATTTTGCCCTAGTAAACCTAATAGGCTCAATATCTTCTCCAGCATGAAAACTAGCATGTAGTCCGCCATTGTTGTTGATGTTGTTACGAGACGTCTCGCGGGATGTGGAAGGCTGCTCGGGAGTGTGGCGATGACGTCATCGTTTTCCCGTTTTCCCCGTCCACAAGAAAACGCAGGAGCTGCGTTTTCGAATTTCTCCACCCTGGGACCCGTTTTCAGAAAAGTGCGTTTTAGGGCTATGCGTTTACAGGATACGTGTGGACGCCCGGCCAAAACGATTAAAAAAAACTCTGTTTTGGCGTATTTGCGTTTACGTGTGGACAGGGCCTTAGTTTGTGTGTGTGGTGTATTGATTTACCACTTGTTGATTTACCAGGTAATCGTTGTATGCATGGGTGCAGATCCCTGGGGCGGGGAAAAAATAATCACTTTTGTGCCCCCCCAATCCTGACGTCTGATCACACCCCTGGTTGTATGCAGGCTACATGAATGACAAATGTTAATGGCCGCGTTTCCCAAACGAGTTAAGAAGCTCTTAGCGCTAAGATCTTCTTTGGAGCGCTCTTAAGAACGCTCCGAAAGAAGAACGCGTTTCCCAGAGTCGCTCTTAGCTTAAGAAGATCTTTCACTAAGAAGGAAACGTAAGATCGATCCGACCCACTCTTAACAGCCTTCTTAGCGATCAAATGCTCAGTGATCATAGCCTGCCACCAGGGGCGTCTAGATTTCTAGGCTACAGTGATCAAGCTGCGTCAGGGAAATTTATATCCTCCATTTTTTGAAATAATAAAACAATGTTTAATGTTGAAATGCACTCATAGCTGTGGGGGACTGTCGCAAGAAACATAGGCTAATAGTAAAGGAAATTATTATTGAAGTACACGTTTAAGTTTTCCACACATCTGCATATGAGTTTACACATAAAAAACATCAACCACCCTGTGGCATTTCACAGATATCAAGGAAACAGATGTAATTGAACTCAGCTGAACCTAATCCAGAGAGGCTTCACCTGCTACTCTATATAAAGGCGTTGCCAAAGTCCGCGTGTGTGAGAAACCATGGCTGCAATACAGCACATTCTCGCTGCTAATCAACAGCGTCGCCGAGCGCGGAGCCAGACGGTTTATATAAATGTTTATGTGCATCAGCACTTCTCCCCACTCGACGTACTGTCAGACCGGGCTGTCCAGGAAAAGTACCGGCTGCCCCGTGCGACGATCCGACGGCTGATCACTCTGGTGTCTCCACATATCCAGAGAGCAACCCGCCGCAATTTTGCCCTCAGCCCGGAGGTGCAGCTCCTGGCTGCTCTGCGGTTTTATGCAGTGGGGAGCTTCCTGGAGGTGGTAGGGGACGGCACAGGCCTCAGCAAAGCATCTGTGTCCCGGAGTGTGGCAGCTGTGACACCGATTCTCCTGCGCCATGCCCGTACCAACATTAAGATGCCCACCACACTGGACGAGGTCCGCCAGGTCCATCAGGGGTTCCACGCAGTGGCTGGGATCCCCCGGGTGATCGGTGTGGTGGACGGCACCCTTATTCCCATCCTCAACCCTTCCTTGGTGGATCCGTGCTGGATCAGCAGGAAGCATTACGCGGCCATCAACACCCAGGTTGTGGTGGACCACAACGGCCTCATCATAGACATCGTCGCCAGGTGGCCAGGGGGCACACATGACAGCTTCATGTGGGCCAACTCCGCTGTGGGGCAGAAGGCTGGTAGAGGAGAGTTTGGTCGGAGTTTCCTCCTTGGGGACAGTGGCTACCCTCTCCGGAGTTACCTCGTGACGCCGGTGACCAATCCAGCAACACCTCAGGAGGAGAGGTTTAATGAGGCCCACACACGCACCAGGACGACGGTTGAACGGGTGTTTGGCAGGTGGAAGTCCCGCTACAGGTGCATTCATCGTTCGTCGGGGGGGCTGCGCTTGTCACCACGCAAGTGTTGCCGCGTGATTGTTGTCACCGCCATGCTGCACAACATCGCAGTGCGCGTTGGCGCAGATGAGCCGCCTCCTGTGGATGACGAAGAGGACCATTCAGAGGACGAAGCCCCGAACCCCGCCCCCCAGGATGTGCAAGCAGTGCTCCATCAGGCCGGTGCTCAGACCAGACAGGAACTCGTCAACCTCTTCTGAGGTCCAACAACCCCAGCCCCTACCCCTTCACCACCAGTCACCAAGCACTGATCAGCAAAACAATAAACCCACAACCCACAACCACCACACCACCCATATCAACTGTCAGGCCTGAAGGCTGAAATAAATAAAAAGAACCAGTTCTGGTTCTGGATATATATATCCAGAACCAGAACTGGTTCTATATATATATATTAGTCATACTTTGTGCAATCTTTGCAGTGGCAAGCGCTTTCTTAATGATTTTGCGTGCCGAAACAAGGAAGCACTCATACGTGGGTACATACGTAAATTCGCAGTCAGTTGGTCTGCCACACCAACTGTTACAGAAATAGTCATGATTCCAAAAAGTAAAACCTCACTTCGTTGTTGGTCTATATGAAAAGCGGTTGTTCACTTTGTGTGTGACGCTATTTTCCGCGTCTTTGTTATTCCAACCGTGAGTTCTTTGGGGGAGAAACGAGAATTCGCACGTACCCTGAATTACTTACACCTGGCTTCACATAGTCGCTCCTATTCGTCCTTGATTGTTAGTGCGTTAGTGAAACGAGTTGAGCATGGATGACCAGACAGTGCTATGTCAAGCCTCGCTTTATCACTTATTTTGGATGTCTTAATTCTGCTTTTGTGAAATACCCCTCAGGAAACAAGTGGGAAATTACCGACAAAACATGCTGTGCTGTAATGAGTAGTAGTGAGAAGCACGTGCGTCAGGGCGCACATTACGCACACGTCATGAACCTACGCTTAGATAAATTACTTGAAATTACAAATTGCCTCTGACTTTTTGTTGCTAGGTTTAATACTCATTTCAATGCAAAATGATACACACAATACATGGTTGAAAAGGAAACCAAAGTTTATTGAAAGCATAATGGGGGAGGAGGGGTGGCGTCTCCGGCTTCACTGGGCCGTTTGGGCGTCTGCATCACCTGCAATGAAGGGGGATTGATTAATGAAATTGAATGGGATACATTGCGTAATGCTAATAAAACAAAATAGAACTGTCCCGTACCTGAATCCTGGGGAAGGATGATTGGAACGGAGATGGAGGGACGGTTGGACTGTGCCTCGGACAGCGCCAGCTGTCTCCGGTGCAGCTCCAACCTCTCCTGCTTCATCCGGACCATCTCTTCCTGGAGAGCAGTTTGTCTCAGGAGCTGGTCCTCTATCCCCCGCAGCACCACCAGCTTCTCCCTCTCCAGGCGCACCAGCGTCTCGCTGCAGGTGCAGGTGGTTATTGCAGGCCGCCTGGTTAAGCCTCCCCGCATGCGGACACTGGGCCGTGCTGGTTGGCGCACGGGGACAGGGCACGGTTGTGCGGGGACAGGGCACGGCTGTGTGGGGTCGTCCTCTCCTGTGGGCGTGCACGCCCCTACTCCGCTCCCTCACTTTCTGAGAGGCCCTCGTCCCCCTCAACGTCGATGCCCCCTGTGATGCCTTCAGAGGCCGTCTTCCCTATGATGGAGAGGACTTTCTCTTCATCGGGAGTGACGGTCGTCCCACCCGGTGCTCCACCACCCGTGCCCATGGCTTCCCTTCTCACCTTGGCACTCTTCTTTTTGGTCAGGCTCTGAAACTCCTGCCACTTCTTTCTGACAGCACCCCAGTCACGCAGGCCACATGGGCTGGAGGGGGACATCTTCTCCGCTATAGCCTGCCATACACGGTTCTTCACCGTGATGTTTTTTTTTTCCCTTTTGTTCCTCCAAATAAAACCTCACGGTGCTGCCACACCTCGTCCACTAGGACGCCCATCTCCTCCGCGGTAAACGACGGTGCCCGCTTGTTCTTTTTGCTGCCAGTTTCATCCATTCTCACATGTGTGTGCCAATATTCATGGGGGTATATATGCGCTAATGGGCTTGATTACTACTTGGATCAAGCCTAAGAGCTTCTTAAGAAGCTTCTTAGGCTTGATCTTAAGGTTCTCCTAAGAAGGCAGTTAAGAACATTTCTGGGAAACACCCGTATCT
>NW_028181470.1:57200-109200 GCF_963514085.1 Chelon labrosus
TAGCGCTCCTTCTTAGCCGAACCCTTCTTAGGAGCCTTCTTAAGTCCTTAAGAACGATCGCATTTGGGAAACGCGGCCAATATCGATACCAATGTAATGAGATCGATACTTGAGTTTCAGTTTCTCTCGTTTCATTAAAGAGGTGACCTGACTCTGTCTAAATGCCGCTGCTGTCACAGAGCAGAGAAGGCTCATTTTGCTCCTCCTCCCCCCTCGTGTGTTTGTTGTACCGTCACATGACTCCGCGACGCCAGGTGACCGAACACCACCCACCGCTGCCAGGCCTGACCAGCAGCAACGCATTACACACAACGCAGAGACGGAGCAGGAGAATGGCAGAGAGAAAGACTAGGGCTGTTTGGTTATATTTTCGGGCCGAGAAACGATAGCAAGTTGTACTATTTGTAAAAAGGCTGTAAGATACAGTGGTAACACAACAAACTTGTATAAGCATATGGAAATTTTTAAAATCCCCAGCCCCCTGGCCCAGACAGATCCCTAAAAAGAAGAAAAAAGTGCACTAAAGGGGAGAAATGTTGCCTTATTTTTGTATTGTATTGTACTTCCTAAACACTTCCTTACATTATTTTGTTGGACATTTTTGTTGTGGAGTGATACTTTTGTACATCCAAATCCAGAAAGAAGCTGTGCTGGGAGAGATTTAGTTTTATAATTGTATTATAGTTTCTGAACACTGAAATTTATTTTATTTTTTTTCGTCCTCAAGTGATCATTTTGTGTTGTTTCTGAACAAAAACTTTTATTGTGATAATAAAGTATTTTCTATTTACTCATAAACTTTGCCCAAACTCTGTACTGGATTTTAACTGATTAATAATCCAAAAGGCAAATCACAAAAACACTTAAATGTCATGAAAATTCATTCAGATTTAGATGAATTCAGACTGATAATGCATCCACCGTAATTATTAAAAAGTATCGATATCGATATTGGTATCGGTATCGGCGATACTAGCTCTGTTTTTACTTGGCATCGGATCGATACCAAATCTAGCGGTATCGCACACCTCTAGCCACCACCCCCACCACCCACATTTAGCATGCATAACATACAAATAAAATCCCTTAAAGTGAATTATTTCTCACAAAATATATCTATTTACCAGCATTTTCAGTGAGCAGCAGCAGTTCACTTTTGAAAAAAGAAATCTACCAAACATTTCTACATTTGTGGGCTGACTGGTAGTAGCAGTTGAGGTCTCTCTGGAAGGGCAATCTATCCATTTTAGCCATTTATCCATTTTTGGCGGTTAGTCGGGCAACTAGTTTACCTCAGACTGATGACTTGACAGCTCATATGACAGAAAGTTATTAGAATTGTTGACGACATAATTTATTTTTTAATCAAGAGAAATTGATGCACTGCACCTTTAGAGAAATAGCGCTGTCTCTTTAAGTAATTTGTGTATTTGTATTTTGTATTTGGGTATTGTGTTTGTCGCCAAGAGAAAGATTTAAATGGTAAAAGAAAAGAAGAAAATTGGTAAATGCTCTTCGGAACAAATTGGTTTGAATGAGTGGCTATTGTATGAGACTAATTGTACTTACCACGCAGATCTGAGAAACACGAGACACAATAAATCTGTCGATGAAGTCGTACTCTTTGCCTACTTCGCTGAAGAAGAAGTAGATTTTCTCCTCATCTGGAATGAAGCTGGAGCTGATGAAGGTTGGATCTATAATAAACACATGGCTAAGTATTTACTCACTCTACTAAAACATAAGCACCACCATTAAAGTTGATGCGACTGAACTGTGCCTTTTCAGTTATGTCATTCTAACTGGCACTGTCCACATTTTGAGTTTCTCAAGAACTATCAAAACAACAGAAGAACACTATGAGAGACACACTTGTGTTACCACTATTAAAGTTCTATTCGCTACTATGACTTTAAAGTACATAACATAGAGAGACCTCACACTTACCCTCCAAACACAGAGACCTCACACTTACCCTCCAGCCATCCTAATGTGTCATCCAACTTCAGGTCAACACGCTTGCCCTCACTGAGGTGCCTGGAGATTACTGGCTTGTTCCCCCTGTAATCTGCCACAGTTCCAGTATAAAGCTCTCCATCTGAGAAACGTAAGAAACACGTTATATAGTACCAAAGGGCAATATTAAATAAGACAAAATAAATCTAACCCATGTCTGTTTGAAATGAACTATTATTGGTTTCCTTGAACAAAAACATAAATAACATCTACATTATGCGATAACCTTAGGTGCTGTTCAGACCTTGCATTAACATCAGACCAGGCAAGAGGCCAGCTTTTAGTGCCCGTGTTCACACCTAACATTAAAAGGCATCTATACGTCTGTCCTTGTCCAGCTCTTCAGATCCAATCTCAGTTTCGCACTCTGTATGTAATAATCATCAACATCATTTGGGGTGCAGTAGATATTCTCTACCCTTGCTTCAGGACCTTCAGGACTATTATTTGTGTGTGCATCATAATGATACACATATTTTATTTATTGTAATTTATTATTTATTGTAGTTATTGTTAGTTATTGTAGAGACCTGCACAAATCTCAAAACCTGGAGGCTTCCATTCGCTCAGTAATCTCCAGTAATAAAGGTAAATAAAGACACTGGTGATAAAGGAAATACATAATTTAAGTGGCTCCTTATACATCAGCATGATAACATCAATAATCACATGCAAGTTATTTAATGACAGAATCACACACAGTGTACTCACATTAAATAATTCCATGTGTAAATTATTGTCTGGATTAATTTTTTTTGTTGTCGTTGTTTATTGTTTTGTTGCTCTCATTACTGAATGAACACTTATTTATTTATTTTTTTACACAGGAAATCATTTATATTTTCTGAATGAATGAGGCAAAACTCAGCTGACGCAAGAGAGGTCCTGCTAAGTATAAGTAGCCTTCAGGATACATTGTGGGTTCACACTGCCAAATGAATCTGGACAAATGTGACCTAAGAGATCGGGTCTCTCAAATGTGACCTCAGTGTGTCTAATCGGACTCCCAAGGACCAATGTGCAAGGTCTAAGAAGCGGTGTATTAAAAAACAAGCAGATGTGGGCCAGGTCAACACCTTGTGCTGTTTTTCATGTTTTTTGAGTTGTTCCTAAACCATTTTTGTGTGTGTGCCGGTGTCAGGCTGCATCCTGCTGGGGATGGCTGCTTCCATCAAGGAGTGTCATTGCTATGGGGTGGGGGTGTCTGATCTAAGCCAACTTTAGTACATAAGAAAAGGTTTTGTTAAAGCTGTTCAATTAATTATGTTTAAGGATTGTAATATTGTAAATTATATTTAGACATTTAATGGAGGAAACACAAGATGCACATTTTTCAAAAGCTCTGTTATTTTATTTTTAAATGCATTCCTTATGTTACTTGAAATGAGAAAAAAACATTTAAACTATTAGAGTGCCTCTTGTTTAGAACACTTCCAGTGACAATAAATACAGTTGAAATTTGGGCTGGGCAATATCTATGAGGACATTATTGTAGCAAAACTATCTGCAAATGTGTATTTCAATCCGTGTGTGTGTAACTAGATTTGCAACTGTCTAAAAAAAATTTGTGTGTCTGTAACTAGATTCGCAAATGTGTAAAACAAAATCTGCAAATGCGTACATTGATCTGTATGCGTTGACAAATCTGTAAATGTGTGATCTGTAAATATCTGGCCGCTCTCATATGAGACACACGCATTTAAATAAGTTTACGCGCTCACACGCCACACTTCTTTTATCACAGAAGTGATAAAATTCGCCGCACATTATTAACGTAGACTGTTTAAAAAAGAGATTAGTAATCTATGAATGGATGAGGCGAAAGCAGACTCCTCTGCTTGAATCAGCGACCTATCAGAGCCCTGTTATGTAGTTACAGCACACCATCCAGCCATACAGTCTGTGGTACCAGCCAGCCCAGGTAGCCGGCAGCTAATATCATTTGGTGATAGCCTAGTGCCCACTGGTGGTATGTAGCTGTATGGCTACGGAGGCACACAGACAAATCTCCACACGCATTTGCAAATCGCTGCGCGCATTTGCAGATCTGCCGCGGCAGAAGTGTAGCAAAAGCCACGTGTAAGAACACATCCAATGGAGAGGCCAGATATTTACAGATCACATTTACATATTTGTCTAGCATACAGATCAATGTATGCATTTGGGATTTTTTTTTTACATATTAGCAAATCTAGTTACAAACACAGAGATTTTTTTTACACATTTGCAAATCTAGTTACACACACGGATTTTTTTTTTTACACATTTACAAATCTAGTTACACACGCGAATTTTTTTTACACATTTGCAAATCCAGTTACACACACAGATTTTTTTTTTTTTATTTTTTTTTTACACATTTGCAAATCTAGTTACACACACACGGATTGAAATACACATTTGCAGATAGTTTTGTTACAATAATGGCCCCATAGTTTGGATTCAATGTATCAGATGAGCAACAAAACACTTTTTCGTTTTCTGTCATTTTGACTGACAGGGTCATAAAAGTCCCGTCATAATCTATTTTTACCCGTCACTTAAATTTTTTTAAATGATAATAATGCAATTCAATAGCATTTAATCTTCATTCAAATTTCATTAACTTTGAGTATTTTTTCAATATTGACAGTAGTAGTGTAAAACCCGGATCTTTTGAGGGATTCGGATCAGTCTGAGTCACTCACTGATATGAGCCGGGTTTTGAGAGTCACTTGAGTCACTTGACCCAAAATGGCCCGATTGCGAAAGAAAGTGTTTCCACTAAATTCACTCGAGACATAATAAAGCATAGTAAACACCTAATAAAGGATTATTACAGTTACCTGTTATTGCCATGTATCAGTTGTGATACATAGCCACTGCAAATCATAACAAGTATCTTAAGCCTAATCCTAAAGAATGAGGACAGGGTCACTACTACACAGAGGTATGCAGAGGCTAATAATTCACTCACAACATTAAGTTTCGTTTCTGAGTGAATGGCTGTTGACTCCCTGCTCTCGTTAAGCAGGGACTCATGAGCATCAAATTCTGGGCCCTGTACACTCTTAATGTCAGTGGGCCCCTATCCATGCCAGTGCACGAAGCGTGCAAGCAAAAAAACTATTTGGAGGCATTTATTTATAAATAAACAAGCATGAATAGGGTTTAAGCTAAAATCAGATCAGATTATATTGATGACTGGTTCTTTCATTCACCACCTGAATTGATGCATTTAGCCTACTTATGCCCAAACACCTATAAACATAAGGCTACATCTGGTTTGCGTACAAACGGTTTGATCCTTGACACATTTTGATTTAAAAACATTTATTCTTGAACAGGAGCCAACAACTGTACAAAGTGCCACTGTTTGTTTCCGAAAGTGTTTAATGTTGACAACTAACATTAGCTTACTAATCGTCTTTACCTGTAACAGTAAGCAATCTAATTGGCAAACTTTAGCATACAAACATTGGCGACAAACTGCATGCTGTCTGGACTTAGGGTGGCCATTTCCACAACACCAAAAAGGAGAACACTTTGCGGCATTTAGTGAGGAAAGAACAATCGCAACATACAACTCTAGTGTACTCCCCACGACAATACAATTTTGTTGATAACGATGGTATCATGATACAGTGATTCTGAGATACTCTGTTCATCACAAGACAATTTATCTATGATATATCATGATGTATGTGTAACAGAAGAGGAAAAAATATTCCTGAGAAGGCGAAAAGTATTTGTTCACAGTATTTGTATTTATTCAATACATCTGTCTTGCAAAGTGCAGTGCCACAAAGCAGAACATTTATGGCCTTAAATGTGCAAATTAAATTTACATAAAAATAAATAAATAAATGCAAAAAATTTACATTCCAGTTCTTCATAAGCATATACAACTTTTTTTTATTTGTCACAAACGTGTGCTCTTTTGACCATTCGGCATTAAATGAGGTCCGTCTTTTCGGCATGTTAACATTCAGTTAACGAGATGAGTGACACAGCCAGCACATGGGAACAGGGGGCGGCTCCTTTACATTTTCAACCAATGAGAAATCAGAGAATTGAGTGACACAGCTTTTAGCCAATCATTTTTAACCAATCTATTTTTTTAACCGAAAGTCCAAAAAAGGTTTAAAAAGGCAACTGGACTTGTAGAGTTTTTTCAGAAGACGTTTCACCACTCATCCGAGTAGCTTCTTCAGTTCTGGTGGACTGGTGGGAAATCTGAGGTTTAAATAGGAACTCCTCCTGGAAAAACTTGCTTGTTATTCTAATAACCAGAAACTGGTGCAGCTAATTTCCCTTAACGACTGGGTACTTACCTGTAGTGGAGGGGGGGACTGTGTTGTCCCTGTCCTCTTTCCTATGAATGGTTCTCTAACGACTCTTGACCGTCAGAGGCTCCAGTGTCAAGGTGTGAATGAGACTGAAACTTCTTGGGGACAGAAGTTAAAACTGTATTGTAAATAGATGACAAATTAAATCTCAGTCCACCTCCACTGTTTAGTGAAGGTTTTTCCAGTTTGACATAGATGGCTTCCTTTACTCCTCTTTCAAACCATCGGTCTTCTCTGGCTAAGATTTGGACATTGTTATCTTCAAAGGAGTGTCCTTTGTCCTTCAGGTGTAGGTGGACCGCTGAATCGTTTCCTGATGAGCTGGCTCTCCTGTGCTGGTACATGCGTTTATGGATGGGTTGTTTGGTTTCCCCAATGTATAAATCTGTACACTCCTCACTGCACTGAACAGCGTACACCACATTACTCTGTTTTTGCCTGGGTGTTTTGTCTTTTGGGTGGACCAGTCTTTGCCTAAGTGTGTTTCCTGGTTTGAAATAAACTGGAATACGGTGATTTCTGAAAATTCTCCTGAGTTTTTCGGACACTCCAGACACGTACGGGATGACGATGTTTTTTCTTTTGTTGTTCTCCTCCTCTCTGTCCTTTTTGGGGTATCTTTTTGAGCCTTTTAGAAAGGCCCAGTTGGGATATCCACATGTCTTAAGTGCCCGTTTAATGTGCTTTTGCTCCTTCTCCTTGCCATCCGGTCTTGTGGGTACAGTCTGTGCTCTGTGCTGGAGCGTTCTGATGTGAAATATTGAAATATTCCATAAATAGTCCATAAATACACGGGATGGCATCCCCGGGATACAAATCGATTGCCTTCTCCTTCTCCAGCTGTTGTAAGTAGTTTATTGTTTTGGTTTTGTAGGTGTTGGTTGGGTCTCATCTCAGTGTCTTGTATGTGTCCTTGTCGCTGAGGAGGTTGTTAATCTTTGTTTGGTACTCCGTTGTGTTCAACACCACGGTGCACCTTCCCTTGTCGGCTGGCAAGATGGTGATGTCCTGGTCTCTTTGTAGTGACACCAGCACTGGCAAGGGCTGCTGTTACCTTCAGTCTCAGTCGTTCTGCTTCTGTGTTGGTGAGTTTGTTGTTCTTTATCGCTGATTCCGTGGCAGTGATGAGGTCCACCACTGGAATTTGATCTGCTGTGATGGCAAAGTTCAGGCCCCTGGCTAAAACATCTTTTTCTGGCTGAGTGAGCTCTCTGTCTGACAGATTATGGACCCACTTCCCCTGGATGTCATGCTGTGTGGTGTGGTCATCCTTTCTCCTCCATGTCAGTTCCTCAGGCTTGTGTTGGCTGTTGTGCTGTGATTGTAAAAACAGAAATTTCCATTTCTTTTTTGGATATTTCACAAGGTTTGAGTTAGCGTCTGCTGCTGAGTGGGCCATACAAGCCAGCAGCATTTACTTAGTTCATTTAGATTGTAGGTTAAGCGTCATATCACATGACTATAGGTTTATTAGGGTTTCTCAGTTGGACAGGGCCTCTAAATGTGTTTTGCCTGGGATTTTGGCACAAGGGATTGTAACATCTAATCCTGTGTATTAATGAATGCTATTGTGTTATCTATTTATTGTGTTTTATCCTGTTGTGCAGCACTTTGGAAACCTTGTGTTTGCTAAAAATCGTGCTATATAAATAAAGTGGATTGGCTTGGATTGCACTGGATTGGATTGTGTAACTGTATCCAATTAATGTTAACGTTGTCGTAGTCCAGATAGGGTGGCCATACGTCCGGATTTGGGCCGGACAGTCCTGAATTTAAATGCCTTTTCCGGCGTCCGGCGCTGCCTCAAGCCGGACGGTTATTTGTCCTCCTTTTTGGAGTTGCACCTGAACGCAACCCTGCATGTCGTCCAATGGTGTAAGACTTTCGGTTAAGTCTGTGAAGGTTCTCAGTCATCCAGGTCATGGTATATCCAAAAAAGGTTTAAAAAGGCAACTGGACTTGTAGAGTTTTTTTCAGAAGACGTTTCACCACTCATCCGAGTAGCTTCTTCAGTTCTGGTGGACTGGTGGGAAATCTGAGGTTTAAATAGGAACTCCTCCTGAAAAAACTTGCTTGGATGACTGAGAACCTTCACAGACATATTGCGACGCACTTTGGGAACAGCACCCTTCGACTAGTGCGGGAATACGAGAGGACCTCGAGAAAACTTGCAGACTACAGGAACCACCTACGTTTCAACCTGAGATGCAGACAACACAGGATCGTTCCCACCAGCTTACATCTAGGCTCCACAGTGAAAGGCCACAAAGCGGAACAGATTCTCCAGAAGGCTCAAGCGCAGCTGCTCAGCGAGAGAGTGAGACAAGTTCACTTCACCATCGACGCTCTCAAATCAGAAACCAAACAGAAAAATTTACATCATGGCTACCTGAGGACATTCTGGAGGAAGTTTCCAAATTTGTGGAAAGAGTCCAAACTGCACAACACACAAGAGGTAAGGAACGGCAGAAACGGAAATTTCTGTCGTTACAATCACGGCACAACAGCCGACACAGGCCTGAGGAACTGACATGGAGGAGAAGGGATGACCACACCACACAGCATGACAGCCAGGAGAAGTGGGTCCATAACCTGTCAGACAGAGAGCTCACTCAGCCAGAAAAAGATGTGTTAGCCAGAGGCCTGAACTTTGCCATCACACCAGACCAAATTCCAGTGGTGGACCTCATCACTACCACGGAATCAGCGATTAAGAACAACAAACTCACCTACACAGAAGCAGAACAACTGAGACTGAAGGTAACAGCAGCCCTTGCCAGTGCTAAAACGCCACCTTCCAACATCACCACCCAGGAAAGGAAGGCGCTGGTGTCACTACAAAGAGACCAGGACATCACCATCTTGCCAGCCGACAAGGGAAGGTGCACCGTGGTGTTGAATACAACGGACTACCACACAAAGATTAACAGCCTCCTCAGCGACAAGGACACATACGAGACACTGAGGCGAGACCCAACCAACACCTACAAAACCAAAACAATAAACTACTTACAACAGCTGGAGAAGGAGAAGGCAATCGATAGACGCCTTTACTATCGTTTGTATCCCGGGGATGCCATCCCGTGTATTTATGGACTTCTGAAAATACACAAGGAAGGAGCACCTCTCAGACCCATCGTCAGCAGCATAAACTCGGTTACATACAACATCGCTAAACACCTGGCATCCATCCTGTCTCCGTTGGTGGGCAACACTCCCCACCACATTGAAAATTCCAGGGATTTCGTCCACAAAGTTAGTAGCATCACACTGGGTCCAGAGGAAACCATCGTATCCTATGATGTAACCTCCCTCTTTACGTGTATCCCCACCGGAGAAGCCACTAGAGTAGTAAGGGAAAGACTACTAAAGGATGACTCCTTAGCTGGTAGGACCACCCTCACCCCAGACCAACTATGTTTGCTACTCGATCTGTGCCTGACGACCACCTATTTCCAATTGAAAAAAACACGGCCGTGCGATGGGGTCACCAGTGTCACCTATTGTGGCCAATCTCTACATGGAGGAGGTCGAGACCAGAGCCCTGAACTCTTTCACAGGAAACACCCCCACTCACTGTTTCAAGTACGTGGATGACACTTGGGTTAAAATCAAGACGCAGGAAGTGGAATATTTCACACAGCACATCAATGCAGTGGACAGCAACATCAAGTTCACTCGGGAGGACATCAGCAGAGGTAGTCTGGCTTTCCTGGACTGTCTGGTGCATGTGGAAGAAGACCGAAGCCTCTCTCTATTTTTAAGGTCAGGCTTAAGACTTTCCTTTTTGATCAGGCTTATAGTTAGGGCTGGACTAAACCATCCCTTAGTTATGCTGCTATAGGCCTAGGCTGCTGGGGGACGATGCACCAAACACATGTCCTCCTTCTTTCTTCTCTCTCCTCTCTCGCATCCTCCACTTTCTTTTCTCTGGCACAGAGCTCTTGCCCTCTAATTTCCTATATACTACTAGTCATACAATTCTGTGCTATTACTATGTAGAATGTTTACTGCTGTGTGTGTCCCCCCCCCCTTACCCCCCCCCCCCCCCCCCCTCTTCTTGTGAGTATCTCTGGCCTGGAGTGGTGTGTTTCCTGTGGAGCTCTATACTACATCTGTTGTCGTGGTCTCATCAGCCTGCCCAGTCTTCATGGAATCCTGCAGTTATCCACTCCTACCTGAATGAACAATTCTCCAACCTGCCTATGATTCCTCTTACATTTTCAAACTGTCATGTAACATCATCAGTTTGTATCATAAGATTCCACATGTACACTTTAGTCAGATATGTGTATCTATGACAGATGTATGTTTATCTTGCTGTTCTCTTCTCTTCTCTCTTTGCTGTTCTCTTCTCTCTTTCTTCCGTCTGTACCCGGCTGGCCTTAGGCAGATGGGTCCCTCCATATGAGCTGGGTTCTGCTCGAGGTTTCTTCCTGTTAAAAGGGAGTTTTTCCTTGCCACCGTTGCCTTCAGGCTTGCTCTGGGGGTTTCAGGCCGGGTTTTTGTAAAGCGTCTTGAGACGATTTGTATTGTTATTGACGCTATATAAATAAAATTGAATTGAATTGAATTGAATTGAACATTGAAGTGTATAGAAAACCCACCCACACTGATCAGCACTTATTATTTGATTCCCACCACCCCTCTGGAACACAAACCAGGGGTCATCAGAACGCTCCAGCACAGAGCACAGACTGTACCCACAAGACTGGATGGCAAGGAGAAGGAGCAAAAACACATTAAACGGGCACTTAAGACATGTGGATATCCCAACTGGGCCTTTGTAAAAGGCTCAAAAAGATACCCCAAAAAGGACAGAGAGGAGGAGAACAACAAAAGGAAAAACATTGTCATCCCCTACGTGGCTGGAGTGTCCGAGAAACTCAGGAGAATTTTCAGAAATCACCGTATTCCAGTTTATTTCAAACCAGGAAACACACTTAGGCAAAGACTGGTCCACCCAAAAGACAAAACACGCAGGCAAAAACAGAGTAATGTAGTGTACGCTGTTCAGTGCAGTGAGGCGTGTACAAATTTATACATTGGGGAAACCAAACAACCCATCCATAAACGCATGTACCAGCACATTAGAGCCAGCTCATCAGGAAACGATTCAGCGGTCCACCTACACCTGAAGGACAAAGGACACTCCTTTGAAGATAACAACGTCCAAATCTTAGCCAGAGAAGACCGATGGTTTGAAAGAGGAGTAAAGGAAGCCATCTATGTCAGACTGGAAAAACCTTCACTAAACAGTGGAGGTGGACTGAGATTTAATCTGCCATCTATTTACAATACAGTTTTAACTTCTGTCCCCAAGAAGTTTCAGTCTCATTCACACCTTGACACTGGAGACTCTGACGGACAAAAGTCGTTAGAGAACCATTCATAGGGAAGAGGACAGGGACAAAACAGTCCCCCCTCAACAACAGGTAAATACCCAGTCGTTAATGGAAATTAGCTGCACCAGTTTCTGGTTATTAGCATAACAAACAAGTTTTTTCAGGAGGAGTTCCTATTTAAACCTCAGACTTCCCACCAGTCCCCTAGAACTGAAGAAGCTACTCGGATGAGTGGTGAAACGTCTTCTCAAAAAACTGTAAAAGTCCAGCTTCCTTTTTTTAACCTTTGTTGGATATATCAAGACCTGGATGACTAAGAACCTTCACAGAAACCTTGTGAAATATAAGCTAACCAAATGCTGCTGGTTAGCTTAACCTACAATCTAAATGAACTAAGTAAATGCAAATGCTGCTGGCTTGTAGGCCCACAGAGCAGTAGAGGAAAATCCGAACCTTGTGAAATATAAGCTTACCTAACGCTGCTGGCTTGTATGGCCCACTCAGCAGCTAACCATAGCTACCAAGCAACATGAAGACATCAGGAACCTGGCCTAAACAACAGCAGTATGCAGCATGTCATTGGGGTTTTCAAGTGGGCACCTCCCTTCACTGATGTTTCGTTAAGTTAGGCCCACGACACCTCGAGAAGGCTTAACAGTTCAGATTCAAGATGAATTCTGTGGAGTTGGCAGCACATCATAAGTAGCCCCTATCATAAATCTAATCCTGCTGGCCTCCATGCTCCAAAGCTCTCTCCACTTCAACTTCCTTTTCTCCACACTCTCCCAGTTCACCCATTGACCCTGCTTAGCCTGCGACACTGCCTCAGTGCATCTTACTGCTTGTTTCTGTACCTCTTCCACTACCATCTTTCTCCTTTCTACTGCTGATGCCTTGCCTACACAGAGGTTTCCCTGCACACAGCCCTAAGAGAGGAGGCCTGTCTAATGTGCAGCGGCAATTTGTTCCAAAGTTTTGGAGCTGCAACAGCAAACGCTCGATCCCCTCTGAGCTTAAGCCTAGCTTTAGGCACTGTCAGGAGCAGCTGGTCAGCTGACCTGAGAGATCGGCTAGGAGTGTAGGGGTGCAGCAGCTCAGAGAGGTAAGGTGGGGCAAGGCCATTCAAGGCTTTAAAAGCAAATAAAATAATTTTAAAATGAATCCTAAAACGGACGGGCAGCCAGTGGAGTGAAGCAGTGAAATGTGCTCATACTTGCTTGTGCCACCAAAGACCATGAATTCTGTCATTTTTGTTTTTCATTAAAATTCAGAAAATTTAAAGCCATCCAAGCTTTAAGGTCACGTAAGCACTTTAGCAGCGGGTTATCAGAGTATGAATCAGACTTTTTGAGGGGGACATAGATCTGGCTGTCATCCGCATAGCAGTGAAAAGAAATTCTGAGACAAAATAAAAGAGGGACAAGCACGGAGCCCTGTGGGACCCCACATGAGAGAGGAGCAGTGGAGGACACAGAGTCATCAAGGCTGACACAGAAAGTGACAGGTAGGACCTGAACCATTCCAGTGCTGTGCCACTGATGCCCACCCACTCCTCCAAACGAGCAATTTCATGGTCGACTGTATCAAATGCTGCAGTCAAATCTAAAAGTACCAGGATAACACAGTGACCAGAATCAGTAGCTAAAAAGATATCATTAAAAACTCTTAAAAGCTCTGATTCTGTGCTGTGCAATGTTTTAAAACTGGATTGGAAAATCTCAAGAATTTTTTGTTCATTTAAAAAGTCCAGAGCTGGGAATAAACAATCTTCTCTAAGATTTTAGAGAAGAAAGGCAATTTAGAGATAGGCCTGAAATTTGCCAAAACAGTAGGATTCAGCCCAGGTTTTTTTTTAACAAAGGCTGCACAACTGCATGTTTAAAATTTACAGGGACCAATCCAGAGGACAGACTGCTATTAATAACTGTGAGACAAGATGGCCCAACAGTGGGAAAAACCTTCTTAAAATATCGTGATGGGACAGTCTATTTTTTGATTTGATTTTTGATTTGATTTATTTGGATCAAAGACAGTAAAAACAGTAAGTCAGGAGAACCTGAGGGCTTCAAATGACCCACAATCTCCTGCACAAAGGGCAGAATCACAGGGTCAAACGTGTCCAACACAGCAGAGCAGGGGACAAACACTGAAGGATCAGAAGCAGGAGGTGAAATAAGTGGTAGAAGTGAATTTATCAATAAAGTAGTGAAGAAAGTTCTCACACACAGCAGGGGAGGCCTCAATTCCAGTCTGTGGTGCATTCAGAGCAGAGCTGATAGCTTTAAACAACACACAAGGCTTATGACAGTTTAACAGAACAATATCAGAAAAATATTTTCTTTTTGCCTCTTTCACATAGGATTGATAATGATGCCAGCAATCCCTCAGTATTTGAAAAGACCCTTGCAGTTTGTCCTTTGTCCTTGTCTTTTCCACTTTCGCTCAGCTCTTCGACACTCCTGTCTGGCAGTGCGGGTTGTTTCATTCAGCCTAGGCTCTGATATAGCTTTCTGCTGCCTGGTCTTTAATGGAGCCGCAATGTCTATGGCAGTCTGACAGGTGTCGAGAAACTATGAGTTGAGAGCCTCTGTATCCTCACACACAGACTCAGGAATGACGCAGTTCTGACTGAAAACTGCGGAGAAGTGAGCAGCAGTGGAAGGGTTAATAACTCGACATCTGCGAGCAGCAGCGCAAGGTTTAACTGTGTAACAGCAAACAGCAGCTTCAAAAAGTACAGGTATGATCGGAGAAAAAAGCGTCACAGACCTCCAGGTTAAGAACAGGCAAACCATAAGATAAAACAAGATCAAGTGTGTGACCACGTTCATGTGTAGGCCCAAGTACATACTGTTATTAAAAGAGTCAATGATGTTTAAAAAGTCTCGCGCCAAAGGGTTTTCAGGGCAACACACATGAATATTACAATCTCCAACAATAAGGACCCGATCGTATTTTGGCATAATATCAGCCAAGAACATAGAAAAATCTGTTAAAACGTCTCTGTTATTGGGAGGCCGATAGACCACAGCACACAGCACCGTGTGAGAATGCCCCAGCTCAAACAAACTAAGTTCAAAGCTGGTGAAGGAGGGTGACAGCGATAACTGTTTACATTTAAAGTCACTCTTAAAAACAGTCGCAATTCCTCCTCCTCGGTCAGAGGTCCGAGGAGAGTTAAAAAAAGCAGCACTCATCGGGTAAAAGTTCTGTGAAGGCACTGGACTCACCGACACTCAGCCAGGTCTCGGAGATAAAAAGGAAATCCATACCGGTATCGATACTTTTCAATAATTAGAGTGGATGCATTATCAATCTGAATTCATCTAAATCTGAATGAATTTTCATGACATTTAACTGGTCTTTTGAGATTTGCCTTTTGGATTATTAATCAGTTAAAATCCAGTATGGAATTTGGGCAAAGTTTATAAGTAAATAGAAAATACTTTATTATCGCAATAAAAGAATGATTACTTGAGGACAAATAAAAACTAATTATTTTTTCAGGCAGAGTGTTCAGAAACTACAAATTATAAAACTAAATCTCTCCCTTCAGTCCACTTCTTTCTGGATCTGGATGTACAAAATTATCACTCCACAACAAATATTATAAATAATCTAAGGAAGTGTTTTTAGGAAGTGCAATACAATACAAAACATTTCTCCCCTTTAGTGCACTTTTTTCTTCTTTTCAGGGATCTGTCGGGGCCAGGGGGCTGGGGATTTTTAAAATTTCCATATGCTTATACAAGTTTGTTGTGTTGCCACTGTATCTTACAGCCTTTTTACAAATAGCACAACTTGCTATCGTTTCATTTTCGGCCCGAAAATATAACCAAACAGCCCAGTGTGTAATGCATTGCTGCTGGTCGGGCCTGGTAGCGGTGGGCGGTGTTCGGTCACCTGGCGTCGTGGAGTCACGTGACGGTACAAAAAACACACGAGGGGGGAGGAGGAGCAAAATGAGCCTGCTCTGCTCTGTGACAGTAGCGGCATTTAGACAGAGTCAGGTCTCCTCTTTAATGAAACGAGAGAAACTGTAGCTTATCGATCTCATTACATTGGTATCAATCAATCTCGATACCAACGTTGGTATCGATATTATCGATATTTGATTCGATCCGCCCACCACTAAAACCTGGCGAGAGCTGGTGGGTCAGGGCGAACAGCTGAACAGGTCCAGCGAACTAGAGATGTTATGCTCGAAGCAGACGCTCGAAACACTGTCGAGCTTTCAAAGCAGAATTATCGCGACAAGTTGTTTCGATGCCTCGCTTCATCAGTTGAAAAATCACGTGACACCCCCCAAATGAAGCTTCATTACGTCACACGAATGCAAGGCGGGATTGTCAAACTCACAATGGTTATAAATGGGCACAGTTCCTCAGTTCCTCAGTTCCTAATTTTTCGTGTGTCTCTGATGTGCACATCCCAATAGTTTTCACAGTTTTATGATGACAGTTTCCCGGCATCACCTCTAAGTGTCGCCAAAGGATTGACGTCTGTAGAATCCAACATACGCCAGCAACGTCGTTGGCGTAGGCACGTACAAAGTTCCCGGACATTTCACTCTTGATACTTGAACTTGAACTTTTCCGTGAGCGAGTACGTACGTAACGTTTTTGTACGCACGCAACCTTCGTACATGAGGCCCCTGAACTATTTCAACACAGTTGCTTCAGGTTGATTCAGTGGTTCAGAAAGCTTCGGTTTCCCCATCACTACAGCGAACGTCGAGAGATACAAAGACGAGACCCCGCTCCATATCCACCTCAATCAGGACGTACCAACCCGGCCCTCAGCCTCACTAGACAGCCAGTACGCTTACCCCGGCGGAGGTACCGTTTTCGCTGTGGGGGTGGCGCTGGAGTGCGGCAGAGGTATGTCGGGATGTCACACACTGGCGCCATCTTTCCATACCCAACAAGTAAACTCGGTTCACCTTTTGAAAAGAAAGCAGTTAATGTCGAGTTTCTCGCTGTGAGGGATCAGTGCTAACCACCTCGCCACTGTGCCCCCATAAGTAATTATACATTCCAAATATTTAAGCAGTTTTTTTTTCCAGTTCTTACCATTCAACTTTAATTTCGGATTTTGACTCTAATGTTCAAAACTCAAACCCAAACTAAAACATCATTGATATCCACAAACAATACTCATTTTACTCTCGAACCCTTTTCTTTACCCCATGTAACATTAGCTCTTTTTTTCCCCAAATTCACAGGTTAAGTCTGTTAGGTTTGGTTTGGACTATGACTCTCCCAAATCTAGTTCTGAGAGTGGGATTCTCTGCAGGTGAGACTTGGGGTACCACAGCAGTAGACCAGTCAGCAGTTGGCTGTGGTGTTTGTTGCTGCGGTTGAGAGCTGCTGTCTTGACCAGACGTGTGAAAAGGTATCAGATGCTGGCGGTTGCGTCTCACCACCCCCTGAGGTAGATTCACCCAGTAAAATCTTGGAGTCGAGTGGTTCTGTAACACAGTTCCAGATAACTTTGCATCAGTTACCCATACCCGTTCTCCTGGTGACAAGACACTAAAAGGTTTGGCATGGTGACGCCTGTTGAGGTTTGCAGCATCTGACATTCTCTTCTTCTTTTCCTGTCATGAGATGGTGACTTTCAGGCAGTCTAGGGTTCAGCTAGGGGTGGAAGACGTCGACCCATGAGAAGCTGAGCAGGACTGTAACCATTCTGGAGAGGTGTGGATCTGTAGGCGAGTAGAGCCAGATATGGATCCTCTGCCTTTTTCAGAAGTTTTTCATGGTCTGGACTGCCCGTTCTGCTTCCCCATTACTCTGTGGAAACCTTGGGCTGCTGGTAATGTGTTTGAACCCATATGAAGCTGCAAAGGAAGTGAAGACTTTTATCCGACACCAGTACTTCTGGAATACCACGGCAGGCAAATATTGACTTTAGATGGACAATGACATTAGCAGACCTGGTGTGAGATAGTTGTGCAATCTTGACATACCTGGAGAAATAATCGACCACCAGCAGATATTCCTTGCATCCCAGGGCAAACAGGTCCGCCCCCAGCTTTTGCCATGGTCTATCAGGGCATTCTGATGGCATGAGTGGCTCTTTGTGATTTTGTCACTCTTGTATACATGTCCTGCAATTGAGCACCATTTCCTTCAACTGCTGGCTGAGTCCAGGCCACCACACAGACTTGCGAGCCCGTTCTTTGCACCTCACCACACCTTGATGTCCCTCCTGCAGTTGTGTTAGCACGTCATTCCTCATTGCCGATGGTATTACAATTCGTGTCCAGTTCAGCAGTAAGCCATCCTCCACTTTAAGTGTAGCTCGCTCTGTCCAGTAGCTTTTCAGCATAGGCTCATGTTGTGCATGTGCTGGCCATCCTTCAGTACACAGCGTAATGACACGCGAGCAGACACTATCACCTTTTAACTGCTCCCTCAGTTTGTCCATGTATGTAGGACTGACTGGTAGGCCCATGTGAGACCTAGGGCCTCTTTTTCTACCTGTGCATATCGTTGTTCAGTTGGAGTAAGCAACCATGATGCATAAGCCACAGGCTTCCATCCATCCTCCCCTCTCTGGAGAAGAACGCCTCCCAAGCCATATGAAGATGCATCTGCTGACACTTTGGTATCTTTATTTGGGGCATACATAGCCAGCACAGGAGGACAAGACAAAGCTTTCTTCAGCATTTCAAATGCAGTTGCCTGCTCGACATTCCAGAACCAGCAGTTTCTCTTTGAGAGAAGATCACGGAGTGCCTTGTCTTTTTCTGTAAGCTGGGGAATGAACTTTCTTAGTTGGTTGACCATCTCCAGAAAACTCCTCAACTCGCTCTCATTTGTGGGTGGTGTCATCTTCATGATAGCCTCCTTTTTTGGGTCAGATGGTGACTGAAGAGAGGCCGTCACTCCTCAGCTTTTATACTAACCTAAACAATGGTCTTAGCTGTAGTCATGAGATCACATCATAAGATTACATATGACTTGACACTACTCATTGTCCTAACATCTCACCATACATCTCATGACACACATAACACTTCTCCTTCACGTTAACCATCATTGTGTGACATACAGTGACAAATTTCCAGAACACAGGGACACAGAGGAGGTACTTCGAATACCCCCTCAGGCTGAACTCCTTCATGTGAGTTCCTTATGTTAATGGAGCATACAACAACATATCAATTCATCCTTGCAACCACATGATTATCATAAGGCAGAGCTTCTGACCATATCACAAGCTTCCACCCTACGTACAATCCCATGCTGCATCCACATATGTTAAGTTTCATGTATAATATTAAAATATTAAGGGAGATTTAAGAATTTCCCTCACACCAGTCAGATCCACACACAAATGCACCTTTGTATTGTCTTTCTTGGGCACAACCACCATGCCAGCACACCAGTCAGTCGGCCCCTCCACACGGCTGATGACACCCAGGCTTTCCATTCGCTGGAGCTCTTCTTTAACTTTGCCCACCAACGGCAGGGGAATCCTTCTAGGAGTTTTTAAGGAAAATGGCACAGCCTCTGGCTTAAGCTTGATAGCGTATGGTTGCTGTACTTCACCTATGCCGCTGCATAGTTTTGGATACCTAATCTTGAGAGTTTCCATGTCCGTGTTGTTGACGCGGGTGAGTAAGCCAAGAGTTACAATGGCTGGTAACCCCAGCAAAGGCGTGCTCAGGTTCTTGACCACATAGACCTTCTCCGTAGTCTGTTTGCCCCCTGTAATCAACTGTAGGCTAACAAACCCTGACAAATCCAGTGGAATCCGTCCTGGACCAAACAGGGGTTTCTCTGCTTTCTGAAGGACAGGCTGCTTTACACTGGAAAAAAATGTTACTGAAAACAGTTTGTGACACAACAGTGACGTCCGCTCCAGTGTCAAGTTTGAAAGTAATATTTTTGTCCATTATGTCTATTTCAACAGTCCATGGATCAGCATCAGATGTAACGGAGCCAAGAAAGAAGCATTCTTCTTCACCCTCAATACCATGCACAGCTTTGCCTGCAAGGCATACACGTTGGTGGTGATTTTTTTTACTGCAGCAACGGCACTTTGCATCTTTGGCGGGGCACTCGTGTTTAGGATGAGGCATGCCACCACATTTGTAGCACTGGCAGTTTTTGAGGTTTTGCTCTGGTAGCTGTGTGGTTTTGTCCCATCATACTTTGGTTTACAGAACTTAGGCTTTCCTTTTTGCTGTCTGTTTTTAAAAACTCTGTCCACAGAACTGACATCCATCTGTTTTGCACTACTGGCATCACTTCTCAGTGTGTTTTGCTGTTTTTTAATCTCCTCTGATTGTCTCGCCATGTTAATGGCATTTTCCAGGTCTAGGTTTTTTCCCATTTGCATACGTTCGGAGAGCCGCGTGTCCACCAGTCCGACCACTATCCTGTCCCGAAAAAGCTTGACATGCAATGTCCCATAGTTGCAGTGCTCTGCTAATGCATACAGGGCAGTGACAAATGCATCATCAGACTTGTGTGCTTCTTGCTTGCGCATGTTAAATCGTGCTCGTTCGTAAACAATATTTTTCTTCACTATGAAGAAAGACTGAAAGCCATCCCTCACTTTTCGTGTACTGCCGTTGGTCTGCATCACTGAGTTTCAAGCCTCTTAAAACATTGTCAGCTTCATCTCCCACACAATAAATCAAAGTATGCACCTGGTTATCTTCGGAGCTTGCTGTTAAATTACTGGCTTGATGGAATCTCTCAAATCTCTGTATCCATTTTGTCCACTCGTATGGTTTGGAAAAGGGCTCCGGTGGCTGAATGCTAAATGTAGTGCTGGGTGTGTTAGCCATTCTGCTAGCTCCTTCCCCGCTCTGCCCGTCGTCACTCATTATTCTTTTTTTTTTTTTGGTCACCTAACGTTCTCTCCCTCTCTTGCCTTTTCCACTTAGACCGTTTTCGTCCCAAGTTAGTGTCACTTCACTTCTGACACCATGTCGAGTTTTCGGGAACGAATATGCGCATGAGACATCTCTTGACTAACATGGAACTTTATTTACCTTTTGCCAGTAGTCATAGCGAAACTTACTCTCTTCCCTAAAACAATCCACATAACCAGACATCCCCACCTGGTGGCCCTTAGTCCACACTGCATCATATTGTCTAACATACGAACTTATAAAGACTGGCATTTAACAAAGCCAAATACCACAATTAAAGGGGAACTCCGGCGCAAAATGAACCTGGGGTTAATAACACATGTGTACCGAGTTCGACCGTTCTCTTGTATTTGTTTTCATGCATTTGTTTTGTTAGTCAAATGTGACCAGTTTTCTTGCAAACCGCTATTTAGCGTATAACGCTAGCCTTCGGGGCACACCTACACATAAAAAGAAATCGCTATTTCTATACCACTAACAAGGCTCACAATATCACCACACTTACACGGTAGCATAACTAGGGTCTCTACATGTAAACCGAAGCATTGAGAACTTTGCAAGTATACAGGCAGTTTATTAAAAAAGGAACACAGTACCGTTGGCGTCTGGCTCGCATATCCAGGCGGGCACCATCTTGGGGAAACTGAACTCTCTTCGTTCAGTGCTTCTCTATGCTCTCAGTGCTTTCTTCCGGCAACAGACAGTTCAGTTTCCCCAAGATGGCGCCCGCCTGGATATGCGAGCCAGACGCCAACGGTACTGTGTTCCGTTTTTAATAAACTGCCTGTATACTTGCAAAGTTCTCAGTGCTTCGGTTTACATGTAGAGACCCTAGTTATGCTACCGTGTAAGTGTGGTGATATTGTGAGCCTTGTTAGTGGTATAGAAATAGCGATTTCTTTTTATGTGTAGGTGTGCCCCGAAGGCTAGCGTTATACGCTAAATTTAGTTTGCAAGAAAACTGGTCACATTTGACTAACGAAACAAATGCATGAAAACAAATACCAGAGAACGGTCGAACTCGGTACACATGTGTTATTAACCCCAGGTTCATTTTCGTGTCGGAGTTCCCCTTTAACAGCTGTTATTTCTTTTTCTTTATGCTCTTTCTTTTTCTGGTACCCTGATTTGTGTTTTTTGGGCGGCATGATGACAGCTAGCCTCCAGGTCATTCGATCTGGGCTCACTGACGTACTTGTCGCAGGCCGCTGCCTATGGGCGGACTAAACCATTTTGCATCTCCGCAAGGGGGCCCCCATATGTTGGGAGGGCTGTGACACAAAGTTCATTCTCTCAGTTGATGTTATCAATATTTTTGAAATACATTATGACGCCAATTAATTTGAGGGCCCAATTCATTCAAAAAAAAAAGGGCCCTCTCCCTACTCAGGCCCTGGGTAGTCAAGTCCCCTTTTCCCCCCACTACCACGCCCATCCTCATGAGTAGCGGATCCGCAGGGGACTCATGAGTGGCGGATCATGAGTGGCAGATCGGACTCATGAGTAGCAGATCCGCAGCGGACTCATGAGTGGCGGATCGGACTCATGAGTGGCGGATCGGACTCACGAGTAGCGAATCCGCAGCGGACTCATGAGTGGCAGATCGGACTCATGAGTAGCAAATCCGCCACAGATTCGCTACTCATGAATCCCTGCTGGCTGAGTGCAGGTGTCACTGCTTGCTAGTGGTCAAGTCTAGTAGTATATTTTGCACATTCTCATTCAGCAGAGAAGCAAAATGTACGTATGTAAGATGTTTGAATGATGCCGTTTACAGATTATATGTCAATCAAATGTGGTAGGACTTAACTGAGCCGGTTCAATAGACGTCTAGATTTATGATTTTTGAGTCTTCTTCGGTGGCCGGTTCAGTGAGCCGGATTCACAATCTTTTTTCGACCGCTAATTGACAGTATTGACTTTAAATGGCAGGAAAAAAAAAAATTTGGGCTGCCGACACATCTTGTCCGTACTCGGACCGGGACTGCTAGCGCTAACAGCTCTTAGGTGGCACCGTAGGGTTGAAGTGCTTTGGTGGTATGATAACTCTTTTAGTTCTGCGATGTTTGGAATGCAAACTGCGATTAGAGACAAGAGCCAATTAATAACGTCACTCGCCACCAAGTGGTCAGGGATGTGAATTGCAATCTGTCAAAATGACAGATGGATTTTTCCGTCACAGTTTTAAAAAAACGGTCAGTGATGGAAAATATTCGGTTAACGCCTGGTTATATGTAGGGAGTGCCATAAACAAGCTACAGCCAGGGGTGGAAGCACTACAAATCTTTTTCACCACCTAAAACAGTGGCACACACTGCAGTACGAAGAGTGAGCCTCAGTCGCAAGCCATCCAAAACTATCCAAAAAAAAAGCTCCACATCGGGATATATATCGTATATCGATATTCAGCCTAAATATATCGGGATATGACTTTGGGTCCATATTGCCCAGCCCTAGTTGAAATAGCACTGAATTGGACTTTATTTGGATTGAGAGTCAGTTGCAACAGACAAAATGCAGATGTTGATACAACTTCTAGGGTACTAGAGTACATGCCACATTTTAGAATACTGAATACTCTTCACTTCTGTTGAGTTATACTATATAATGTATACCGCCTCCATCACAGGGAGCTTTTGTGAAGCATTTGTGAAATGCTTACTATTTGGTCAATTTGTTGATGATAGAAAACTTAGTGGTTCTCAGTAGGGATGGCTCGATACAACTTTTTCATGTCCAATAACGATACCGATACTGCAACTTGGAGTATCTGCAGATACCGATATCAATCCGATACCTTCTTTTCTCCTCTGTTAAGTTGTTTATAATACATATAGTTTGTATAGATGTACTTTGCTTAATACGGACATCTAAAAACACCATGGTCAAACTGTGCAACAAATATTCTGCTCCCCTAAGGGAAGAAATAGAATAGCCCACGATGTGCCTCAAACCATAAGCTCTTTATTTAAACTTCAAATCAGTGCAAACTGCAAACTTGAATGTTTCTTCTTTCACATGTAACCTCTGGGGTTGAACCTAAATGTAAAACACCCATATCAAACTAGATATAGAATGGACTTAGTTCCAATGTTCCATTGAAGACTATAGGACAGAGGTGCCCACACTTTTTTGGCTTGCAAGCTGCTTTTACAATGACCAAGTCAAAGTGATCTACCTATCCTAAGTTATATTAATTGTTGCTACAGTGTTAAAAGCTCTATCCATCTTTGTTTTTATTTTTAATCAAGAAAAATTGGTGCACTGCACCTTTAGAAAAATAGCGCTGTCTCTTTAAGAAAGACGGCAGTCTTGAGTTGCTGTTGTTGAAGTTGTGCGTGGCTGTGGATGTGTGCTAGCCTGGTCGTTACCATCCTACGTTTCCACCCGAAATTTGATTTCGGTCTGGCACGTTAGTCTGGCCCAATGTAATAGGAATCTGTCTCCGTAATGGGCGGATGCTTATTTTGAGGTTTAAAATCATTGGAGTTCCCTTAACCAATCAGCAACGTTTGCTAATGACGTATATTGTGCGCCGGAGTTCAGGCTCTTACGCTTACCACTTCCGCTTCCAGTTAAATAAATCAAACTTTTCCCAAAGCCAGTTGGAAGGAGAACTACGACGTCCTTGCCATTTATAAAATTGACAAGACAAGCCTCTTGTTCTGGTTTTAATTCCGTGATGCTTCGCGGATGGCTTCTAGCGTCTCTTCCTCCGTCGCCATTGTTGCTATGCTGTTGAACTACAAGCTTCGCTGGACTACAAGCAACTCGGCATGTGAGTTCCGTGTCATCACTCAACTGTTCGCTGATTGGCGCAGTTACACGCGAACCGCGGAAGTGCAATTTGGCCAGACTCCGTCCGTTACCATCCTACGTTTCCACCCGAAATCAAATTTCGGGCGGAAACGTAGGATGGTAACGACCAGGCTAGATGTGTGCCGCTGAACTGAGGGTATGTTGTAGAGATGCTCCGATCAGCATTTTTGGGGCCGATCACCGATTACCGATCACCAAGATCATGATCTGCCGATTGCCGATCACTGCCGATCATAGAATGGCAGGGGAATGGGATTCTTTTATCTATAATCTAGCAGAGTTTGCACCATTTGTAGAAATGAAACTAACTTTGAACTACATGTATTGGAAAAAAAAACTCTACAACGTTTAACCTTTATCCTCTACAACGGATAGAGGTTGTTCGTCGAGGCAAATGAATTCCATGATCCTGAACGTGATGTCTTTCCACCTCTTACTATCCCTGCTGTATGGTTCACGTCGTTTAAATGTATCACTCACAGTCGGCTGATTGAGGGATGAGGATGTTGTTGGCTTCGGCTGGTTTAGTTTCTCATACTCGGCATATTCATTTGTATGATGGCGTGTTCTAAGATGCCTAATCATATTAGTGGTGTTAAAATGCCGTGGCTCGCTTCCACCTCGAGGGATTTCAGCAAGACATACATTACAAATGGCTAATTTTACGTCTTTATCGGACACGTTGAAAAACCTCCAGACGGGAGAACTCATGTTGCCACTGGCAAGCTCTGCTGTTGTATGCCTGTGCGCCGTGCATGCAGATGTGAAAAAGTCGCGTGAGTTTTACATCACGCGATCGGCTTTCGCCGATCAAGCTATTTTTAGCCAATATCGGCCGATCATGATTGGTGGCCGATCAATCGGAGCATCACTAGTATGTTGCAAATATAAAGTAAAATAAATAAAGATGAATGTTTGTCTTGCTGTTTGTTTTGGAGGTGCAACAGATAATTGTTAAGCCAGACTAACATCTAAAATATATATTTTTTTTCCAATGGCACGCGATCTACCCGCACCGGTCGATCGCGATCAACTAGGACATATAGCTGCTTTAAGTGACTGCTAACTTTAAATAACTGTCACAAACACTTGCGTCCATTGCTGCTGCCACCCCTTGAGACACTCGCGTTGCACAAGTTGCATTCGGCTGTTTTACTTTTCTCTTCCTTGCGTGCAAAGTAACTCCACACAGCTGACATGATAAGAGCACGAGGCTAATTCACTGTCACGAGGTTCTGTTTACACACGCTTGGAGCAGCTGCTCTCTGTTTACGGCATGTCGAGCAAAGTTAAGTTGAGCATTTGGGCTAGGTATCGGATTGGACGGGCTATAGTTATTTTTTTCGATGTTCGATCCTGAAATTTTGACCAATATCAGGCCGATACCGATCCTAAGTATCGGATCGAGCCATCCCTAGTTCTCAGCAAAAAAAAAATAAAAAATAAAAACACTTTATTTGCGCTTGAAATTAGACTGTTTCCAATTTAATTCTTCACTGGCAGCAGTAAACCCACAAACTAACCTCAGCTAACACTTTATTATAGCTGTTGTATCACCATTGCCTTACCTACGATGATAGCAGTGTTACGCTGGTAGGGGTCATAGGGGCAGCGACCTCTTCCTTCATCAGGCTTGAGGCTCATTGTAAATGTCTTTGACTCCTGAACAGAAAAAAGGAAAAAATCAAGCTGCAATGGAAGTCCAAGACTAATCCAAAAAGAACATTAAGTGCACTTACTAATAAAATCTGTGTATTTTGCATATTTTTTAGAATCCATAACCAGTGACTAATCATAGAGTGACACTGTTAAACAAACAAATTATTTTTGTTGTGGTGTATCGCCCACCTGCTCCTTACTCTGAAATTTTAGCTGAATTCTTGCTTAGAACAGATGAAGTCATTATAAGAGGTGATTTTAACATCCATGTTGATGTTGTCAGTGACAGCCATAGCTCTTCATTTACATCATTATTAGATTTAATTGGCTTTAATTGGTTTAATGACGCATATCTTCTACTAACTTATTGCATAGAAACTAAATGTTTGACAGTATTTACTCATAAAGCTCTTTTGTCTGATCATTTCCTCATAACATTCACATTTACAATAATGGATTACACAGAAATTGGAAAGATATTTCATTACAGTAGCTGTTTAAGTGATGATGCTGTAACAAGATATAAGGAGTTAATTCCTTCATTATTTACCTCAGTGCCATGTGCCAATGATGTCGACAACAGCAGCCACAATTTAACTCCAACACAAATAGATAATTATGGCATCTAAGCCATCAACTTGCCTTCTAGATCCCATCCCAACTAAATTCCTCAAGGAGGTTTTTCCATTAATTAACACCTCCATATTAAACCAGATAAATTAATCTTTATTAACAGGATATGTCCCTCAGTCTTTTAAGATTGCTGTAATTGAATTTTTACTGAAAAAAAACTACTCTTGACCCAGATGTTTTAGCCAACTATAGACCAATATCCGACCTTCTTTTTATTTCTAAAATTCTAGAAAAAGTGGTTGCCAATCAGCTGTGTGACCATTTAAACCGGAATGGTTTAAATGGTCACATTGAAGAGTTTCAGTCAGGTTTTAGAGTTCATCACAGTGCAGAAACAGCTCTGGTTAAAGTTACCAAGAATCTCTTCATAGCTTCAGACAGTGGGCTTGTCTCTATACCTGTTCTGCTAGATGTTAGTGCTGCATTTGACACTATTTATCACAATATGTTAATACTTGAAAGTGTGGTCAAGAGTAAAGGAACTACATTACACTGGTTTGAATCCTATCTCTCAGATAGATTCCAGTTTGTGCATGTCAACAGTGATTCTTCTACTTATACAAAAGTAAGTTATGGTGTTCCTCATAGTTCTGCATTAGGACCAATACTCTTCACATTATATACGCTTCCCTTAGGCAATATTATTAGGATACACGACATAAACTTCCCAGCTATATTTATCCATGAAACCAGATGTAACCTTGTCATTATATTTGACATGGATATGTACTTTAATTTGCACCTAAAGCAAATAACCAGGACTGCCTTCTTTCACCTGCATAATATTGTCAAAATTAGGAACATCCTGTAATGCATTTGTGTCTTCCAGGTTGGAATGCTGTAATTCATTGCTATCTGTCTGTCCGAATAGCTCTTTAAAAGCCTCCAGTTGATTCAAAATGCTACAGCAAGAACACTGACAGGAATTAGCAAGAGAGATCATATTAGCTTTTCAGTTCTCTTCATTGGCTCCCTTTAAAATCTAGAATAGAATTTAAAATCCTCCTTCTTACATACAAAGTACTTAAAGGCATAGCTCCATCAAATCTTAAAGACCTCATTGTACCATATTATCCCAACAGATCACTTTGATCTCAAAGTGCAGGCCTACTTGTGGTTCCTAGAATTTCAAAAAGAAGAATGGGAGGTAGAGCCTTCAGCTATCAAGTCCCTCTCCTGTGGAACCAGCTCCCAGTTTGGGTTCAGCAGGTAGACACCCTCTCTACTTTTAAGGTCAGGCTTAAGACATTCCTTTTTGATCAAGCTTATATTTAGGGCTGGTCTGAACCAAGGTTATAATAGTTTTGGATTTTTCATTTTAGTTTAGTTTTTATTTCGTTTTTACCTTTTTCCCTCCAATTCAGTTAGTTTTAATTAGTTTTTAATGTGGGTTTGCTAGTTTTTATTAGTTTTTATATTTACAAAAATGCTTAGTTTTAGTTTAGTTTTTATAAGTTTTAGTATTAGTTTTAGTTTTTTCATACTTTGGGTTATTTGTCAGGTGCATGATTCAGAAAGGTCAGGGTGAGTATTGTATAATAAAATTCAACAAAAGATACGTTTAAAAAATGAGGGTGAGTTAATAATTTTTGGGTGAACTATTCCTTTAATCCAGGGGCGCACACTTTTTTGGCTTGCGAGCTACTTTTACAGAGACCAAGTCAAAGTGATCTACCTATATATATATATATATATACTAAGTCATATTAATTGTTGATACAGTGTTAAAAGCTCTATCCATCTGTTTTTATTTTTATCAAGAAAAATTGGTGCACTGCACCTTTAGAAAAATAGCGCTGTCTCTTTAAGAAAGACGGTAGTCTTGAGTTGTTGTTGAAGTTGTGCGTGGCGTGGCTGTGTATGTGTGCGGTTGAACTGGGGGCATGTTGCAAATATAAAGTAAAAATAAATAAAGGTGAAGGTTTGTCTTGCTGTTTGTTTTGGAGGTGCGATTGATGTTTTAGATTAACATCTAAAACGTTTTTTTTTTTTCCAACGGCACACGATCTACCCGCACTACGTTCGCGATCTACCAGTCGATCGCGATCGACGTAATGGGCACCCCTGCATTAAACCTTCTCTTTCGGGGGTCAGCGGCGGCGGACTCACATCTTGTTTTGGTACTCGACATTAGCCGCCTTGTGCGAGCTTCTTAAACGGACTTTGAGATTCGCGGAGTTTCTACCCTTGAGATGCAAGCCATATATTTTGTCACAGTCTGTTTCCACTACAAGACACTTGCTTTCATCTTTCTCGTCGTCATACTCAAAAAAGTCCCATACAGGACTTTGCCGCTTTCTCCCAGCTTTTGCTGCAACCGCCATGGTGCTGCCAGGTGACGTCACGGACCGTGAGGTGCCGCTGCTGCTGGCGTAAAACTGCCAGAGCAGAATAAATCGATCATATGAATCCAACCAATTGAGGCTTATAATTAAACTGACAGAGACGAAAACGAAGGGAATTATATCTATAATTTCAGTTCGTTTTCTAAACACGCAATACAGTTTCAGTTAGTTATCGTTTTTTTCTTTTAATTTTCCTTTTTATTTATTTCAGTTAACGAAATTGTTTTTTCAATTTTAGTTTTCGTTATTTCGTTCGTTTTCGTTAACTATAATAACCTTGGTCTGAACCATCCCTTAGTTATTCTACAATATTCCTAGGCTGCTGGGGGACGATAGCCTGGTCGTTACCATCCTACGTTTCCGCCCGAAATTTGATTTCGGTCTGGCACGGAGTCTGGCCAAATTGCACTTCCACGGTTCGCGTGTAACCGCGCGGTCCGCGCCAATCAGCGAACAGTTGAGTGATGACGCGGAACTTGCATGCCGAGTTGCTTGTAGTCCAGCGAAGCTTGTAGTTCAACAGCATAGCAACAATGGCGACGGAGGAAGAGACGCTAGAAGCCATCCGCGAAGTTGTCTCAACTCTCGAGAGCATCACGGAATTAAAACCAGAACAAGAGGCTTGTCAATTTTATAAATGGCAAGGATGTCGTAGCTCTCCTTCCAACTGGCTTTGGGAAAAGTTTGATTTATTTAACTGGAAGCGGAAGTGGTAAGCGTAAGAGCCTGAACTCCGGCGCACAATATACGTCATTACCAAACGTTGCTGATTGGTTAAGGGAACTCCAATGATTTTAAACCTCAAAATAAGCATCCGCCCATTACGGAGACAGATTCCTATTACATTGGGCCAGACTAACGTGCCAGACCGAAATCAAATTTCGGGCGGAAACGTAGGATGGTAACGACCAGGCTAGGGGGACGATGCACTGGGCACCGAATACCTGTCCTCTAATTTCTTATCTAATTTCTTCTCTATTACTAGTCATGGAATTCTGTGCTACTACTGTATAGCATGTTAACTGCTGTGTGCCCCCTATATCTTATATAGGGAGTACATAGTGTATTATATGTAATTGCATCATCATCAGATTATACATGTACGCTTCAGATGTATGTATCTATGACAGATGTATTTTTATCTCGTTCGTCTTGCTGCTCTCTCCTCTCTCTTTTCTGTCTCTACCCAGCCAGCCTTAGGCAAATGATACCCTCCATATGAGCTGGGTTCTGCTTAAGGTTTTTTCCTGTTAAAAGGGAGTTTTTCCCTTGCCACTGTCGCCTTCGTGCTTGCTGTGGGAGTTCAGGCCTGGTTTTTAGAACAGATTTTGTAAAGCATCTTGAGACAATTTATAAAACAAAACTGAATAGAATTTGATTGAATCAACTTAAATGTTTGAGTAAACAAATTTACAATGTAGATGCAGCGTGGACTGAAGGCAAATGTTCCACAGGCATAGATGTGTGTGTTGTTCAAGAACTGCAGTACACGAATGAAATTCTGACAGTCAGCCTAGAAAAAACACACAAACAACATGTTTCAATAAAACCAAAATGCAAAGCTGCTCAACAGGGCTGTAGCTAGTCAAATCAACTACTTGCCATTTCCTTGCCCTTCATGGAACATTGTTCAAGATCTCTGTCTGGTGGACTCCAGTTCAGCTGAAAGAAAACAGGACAGTCAAATCCAATACAGAAGCTGAGCTTCACATCCATCTTACCCTCATGCTGCCGTCTCTGTGTGAGGTTCTAATCCCGAAGAACATATCAGGTAAATATACTGGTTGTATTTGTTCTTAACATCTTAGTTTTTACATTCCTTTGACTTACAGAAAGCTACACCACTTTTATTCTCATTACATGGAAAAGTACAGTAAGGGGAATAATTAAGAATTGTATACAAAAAATAACTGAAAGAGGTGCAACAAACAAGTGAGTTTCTTGAAGACATTTCACCACTCATCCAAATAGCTGTAGGTGTTGCTCATCAGAATCTCACATACTATCTGTTAATGACCAGATACTTACCTGTAGTTAGAGGAAAGTGTCTTGGTCCTGTTGATCCTGAGTACCATTCATTGGACAAGGAAAACAGGATCAAAACAGTTTTCTCCAACAATAGGTAAGTGGTTGTTAGTAGACTCTGATTATTGAGTTTCTGATGATCAGCCCAGTAGTCATTTAGAAGAAGCTACTTGGATGAGTGGCGAAACATTTTTCAAGAAACTCTACGAGTTAAAGTGACCTTGTTAAAATTGGTTTGTGGATATGCCATGACCTGAATGAGACAGACAGTATCCAAGTTCAGTGAATGACACACTTCTCCTTCAAAACGGACAGATCAAAGGAGACAAAATGCCATTCACCCAACACCGACTTCAATGCCAGATTACCCAGGCCTATTAATAGAATTGTTGTTGTAGTTGGGTGACATTACAATGGGAAGACAGTAAGCAGACTGTGGTGTACAGGGTGACATGATGATAGGTAGGTGAAACTATTAATTCATCTGATTAAACTGCAGAAAATAAGTCATTTTTTAAACAACTTCCAGTCTACAATAAACATTTCAAGAGATTTTAATCTGATAATACTTTTCCATCTGCAATTTTCTGAGAAATAAAGCACAGATAAACAGTTAAGTGCAGAAAAAGTGTGCAATTTCTGTCTTGAATTTGAGTTTTATACATTCAAAATGTATAATGGTGATTAATTATTAAGTACTGATCAGTTTGCAGCAATGGGTCAGCAAAGAGCAATCGTTACCCTACCTTGGTTTTCAGTATGATGTCATCCTGGCTCACATTCAGTAATAACACAGCATCCCTGGCTCCTACATAAAGAATGTTTCCATCCTCACTGAGCAGCAGTACTGTGGTGTTCCTGACATCATGGTTATTGAAGCAGGTAAGATGTCTCCCAGGAGTACCTACCATTTTTAAAAGCATTTGATACTGGGATTAAGCATTTTTATTCTGTAATCACAACTAAAAGCATCAAGATGTGAGCATAATGCAATCTTATACTGCACAGAACATTCAGATTTCAAAACCCTTGATTTTGTCATCCCCACTTGTTATGTCATAGAAATTTCTTTCATTCATGTGAGCTGGTAAATGACTGAACTCCAAATAAAGGTTTGTGAGTAAAATGTACAGGTATGCATTAAAACGTATGCATTAGATGTATGCTCCTCTGGTCAGTGTACTTTTTGGCATTTCAAGTTTGCTTCAGAAATGAAAACTGGAAAAATAATTATTCTTTTTTATTTTTTTTAAATTAAACCTGTACTATAAAGAATTGCTTGTGATCCTCTTAACCCTGTAAAGCCCAAACCATTAAATAATTGACAGAAAATTCCAATTCTTTCAAACTGGAGCCTTTATTGGTCCTTCCGAACAAACAAACAAACAAAAATTTCAAATATCAATTTCCATATAGGAGTTTTAATTTGTATCATATTTGATACAGCGGGTCACAATGCTCAAAGAATTTTTTTTTTTCGAGAACAAAAAATACACAAACAAATCCAACAAATCCAACAAAAACAATGCAGCAATGGAACTGGCAGGGTGGAAGTCTGGAAGACATAACATTTCAGTTATTTTTACTCATTATGCGGTTCACAACCTTTTTATTTTGAGTGATGGTAGGCTTGAAAACAGTTTCTGTCCTTGTTCAGACAAAGATGCAATCTACATTTCTCACAGTACACATGGGCAAAGTGGCCAACGCAGTGCTTGCATCTCTGTCGGGTTTCCCATGTTGGGAAATGATGAAGGCCATCCTTTCTCACATCAGGGGGCAGCTCAGGGGTTTTCCTCTTCCGGGGAAGGGTTGCCGTTGCTTCTGGAAAGGACAGTGGTCTGCCACACTTTTTGACCTTTCCTGCACTTGTGAGGGCGGACCAGGTTTCAAATATGTATTTGAAATACATATATGGTGTCCAGTCAAGCCTCTCTTCAGAGTCTTCCTCAACACATTCCACAAACTCAACAGATGGAGGTTCATGTCTTCTCCACCGATACTCCTTCTTTTTCACTGGGCCTTCATCATCATCATTACCATCTGTGTTTTCCTCTTCCTCATCATCACTACTATCTGGGTTTTTCCTAATCCTTGCAGTAGAAGTCCATTCCTCATCCTCCTCCTCATCCTCATCATCATCTTCCCCGAGCTGCTCCATGTCACTTGAATTCCCATCCATAATCATCTTCAGAGCATCTTCAACACTGTATTTTTTTGCCATCTAAAACACACATGCACACAAAAAACAGATTATTGTGTATTTTTTCTTTGAATAGGTCAGTTTTAGGTGAAAATCAGTAAGCAAAACGAAGTTGCTATCAATCATACCATTGCAACACCCAACTAGTCATCAATCATCATGATACAGCAAGTTGCATATCTAATTTTTGCTCTGAATGTACCAAATAATGTAATTTAAACATTTAATTAGTTTACTTGAAAAATAAAAAGACTGTATGTTGCTTGATGTTATTTATAATGCATGAAATACAATAAAATGACAATTGACTGATTTAGTTACATGACCTTATACACCCGCTGTATCAAATTTGATACGTCATTTTTAACACGGTTTTACTAAACCATAGATTATGAAATATTAAGTAATTTTACATTGCATCAACCCAGTAACTGTTCCTATTGATTTTTCACAAAAAAAAATAATTTTTTTCTTACCTTAACTTTTTCAAAATTGGCAAAGTTCTTCTTCAAAAGTCGCATCTGCCCACTTCCTGGTTAATGGCAGTCTTGTAGAACGACAGGAAAGCCCTCTATTGAGCAGATTATTGTCCCCTGGTTGATTATCCGTGTACTGCATGTATATAATTGTTTATATCGGGTTTTTCAGGGAAAAAAATGTCACACTGCTCATGTAGAGGTCTCAAAAACTCATGTATCACATATGATACGTTATTTAACATCCAATTTGCTACCTTTAAATCAGGGGCGGACTGGGGGGGGGGGGGGGGAGTGGCCTGGGAGTCATTGACAGACCCGCCCACTTCATGCGCGTCGTGGTGAGCCAGCCAGCCAGCCAGCCGGCAACACAAGTTTCATGTACCTTAATGAAAAAAACTGCATTTTATGTTGTTTTGGACTAGCCTGGGTGTTCCCATACTGCTTTGCGCGCGATTTCATTCTCGCTGCAAAAGCAGTCTGGAAACCATCGCCCATATTTTCGCCTGAGATAGTGAAAGACTTCACTGCCAAGAAGGATGTGTTTGCTCTGCTACCAACAGGCTTTGGCAAAAGCTTTATCAGAGAACGTCTCTGGCTTTATTTACCAGCTAGCCCCGTTGGTGGCTAAGGCTATGGGGCTTAGCGAGATAGACTCTGTGTTTTTTTTGATACAAATAGGTCTGCAGAGTGACCGTATAGGCTATGCCTTCTACCCTCATATTGACTTTGCACAAACGGCAATAATCATTAAACGCCATCGTCTTCTCATGGACAGTAAAGCTTCTTCTTCCTCGTCGAATTTCTGTCACTCTACATATGTTATCTGGTATAAATGATACGCTGATACGATTGGCTATGAATCGCGCGCAAGGCAGCATGGGAATTACCAGGCGCATTTGATAGACATTCGTAGCGCCCAATAAACGGCTCTAGGCATTTGTAAAACCACGCCTCAAATACGAGAAAATGAACACGTAGTTTCCAGACCAGCATCTCATTGAGATGTGCAGTCGCGTCAGCCAGGCTAGTTTTGGACAATAATCATATAGTAATCATTAACCTGAACCCTTAAGTAGCCTACAGTAAAATAATTACAGTAGTATAGTGATTAAACAGCATGTAGTGATTTTAATACAGGTCATTGATACAATCAAATTTGGCCGAATGACACTCACTGTCTTATTTTTCCCAAGGGGCCACATGAGTAAATATCTTGGAGGGCCTTGCCAGAAGGCAAAACTAAATTCTGTGCCCGCAGCATTGGTATGTTTTATTTTGCGCTGGTGTTTTTAGTAAAGGGATGATCAAGAAAGCAATTAGTCATACTTAAAGCTTGAAATGCTTTACAATGAACACATTCTCTTATAAAGTGCAGTTAATTAAATCTTAAATGAAATCTGTACCAATGAACTTTTTAAATACAAACAAGTTTATTTATTTATTAACTGTTAATCTATTAGTATGCTTTGTTTTTTTAAATGACCATATATACTATTTATATTGGCTAATACTACTGTATATTAAATAAATGATCATTTATAAACCACACATGTCAAACTCAAGGCCCATAACTGTATCAGGCAAGATAATATTTCATATCTATCAGAACTGACCCGCAGGTGTTTTGCGTGCGTCAGGCAGGTACGTCAATTAGCTCCTCCTCCCAACTTTATTGACAAACTTATCAGAGTCTCATTGATGCCTTTAGAGGTGTGCGATACCCAGGGGCGCCGCTAGGGATTTTGGGCCCCATGAAAATAATCTTTACAGGGCCCCCCAACACAGCGGCGAAATTGTTTGATGCTATTTTACATACAATTATGCATTTTAATGGTATTTTTGACTATCATTACCATATTTGTGAAAGAAGAACAACATGACAGTTGACATGTACAGTAGGGGAAGAACTGAGAACTCTGAATACAATGGAATTCATTTTGATTCATTTATTTGCTGCAACACTGATTCTTAAATTGGAAATAAACTCTTCCATGAAAAAATAGCAATTATAATCAGTGGAGAGAAAAAAATCTCAGCAAAAACAAAAACACCATCAAAATACAAAATGGCCATATATGATTTCTCATCATTTAAGTAGAACTTAATATATGAAAGAATGGCAAATATATAACGTTGCCGACTGAGTCAAGCTTCCTTTTGCAACCTTTCAATCACTGGTCCTTGCTCAACTTTTTTCACCAAA
The DNA here is from genome assembly GCF_963514085.1 of Chelon labrosus. NCBI lineage: Eukaryota > Metazoa > Chordata > Actinopteri > Mugiliformes > Mugilidae > Chelon > Chelon labrosus. The sequence goes on from NW_028181470.1 coordinate 93,149, forward strand.
AGCCCAATGCCGAGCCTTCTCACGTGCAAAATCACTTATCAGGTCTTTGAAGTCCAGCTTTCTAGCCAACTGACTATCAGTTGACAGCATGGCAAGACTGCAAAGTCTTTCCTGAGACATTGTGGACCTCAAACTTACTGAACGCTCTCTCACCACCAGCAACAGTAACTTGCAGGCTGTGGCGCTGTGTGACAAACCGCCGGTGCGCTACCTGCAGCTGACCCAGTCGAACTGAACCATTTTACATAAATAGAGGGGGGGGGGGGGGGGGGAGCCCTGCAGGCGTTGATGTTTCCAAAACAAATAAAGTTATTGTTACCAGGACATTGAAAATAAAACATTTGTGATTATATGTTAGTTAATAACTTAGTGTCATTATTTTTTCTGTATTATAATTTCATCATCATTAGGGGCCTCTCTGGGCCCCCCCTCAATCATGGGCCCCTAGAATCCGTCTCCTTTACCCCCCCTTTTCGGCGCCCCAGGCGATACCGCTAGATTTGGTATCGATCCGATATCAAGTAAATACAGGGCCAGTATCGCCGATACCGATATCGACACTTTTTAATAATTACGGTGGTGCATCATCAGTCCGAATCAATCTAAACCTGAATGAATTTTCTTGACATTTAAGTGTTTTTGTGATTTGCCTTTTGGATTATTAATCAATTAAAATCCAGTACAGAATTTGGGTAAAGTTTATAAGTAAATAGAAAATACTTTATTATCACAATAAAAGTTTCTGTTCAGAAACAACACAAAATGATCACTTGAGGACAAATTATGAGTGTTCAGAAACTACAATGCAATTATAAAACTAAATCTCTTCCTTCATTGTACTTCTTTCTGGATTTTTTTCTTAAATAAACAAAGTGTACAAAATTAACACTCCACAACAAATATTATAAATAATGTACGGAGGTGTGTAGTAAGTACAATACAATACAAAAATATGACAACATTTCTCTGCTTAAGTGCACTTTTTTTCTTCTTTTCAGGGGTCGGGCCAGGTGGGCAGGGGATTTTAAAAATGTCCATATGCTTATACAAGTTTGTTGTGTTACCACTGTATCTTACAGCCTTTTTACAAATAGTACAACTTGCTATCGTTTCATTTCAAATAAAACCAAACAGCCCTACTCTTTCTCTCTGCCATTCTCCTGCTCCGTCTCTGCGTTGTGTGTAATGCACTGCAGCTGGCCAGGCCTGGCTGGTAGTGATGGGCGGTGTTCGGTCACCTGGCCTATCAGTGACCAAAATGGTCGCTACATCATTGTATCAGGAAAATTAATTAATAGAAATGTGGTTCTGGCTAATGTCTATGCCCCAAATTCAGATGATGTTGCCTTTCTAGAGCGCTTCTTATCCCTTCTTCCTGGCCTGGACTCGCACTCTCTGATACTTGGTGGTGACTTCAACTGCTGGTTGGATCCAGAGCTGGACCGCTCATCTCCTCGACCTGCGGTAGTCAGTAAGTCAGCCAAATGCATACAGTCCTTCCTCTCTGAATATGGTCTCTCGGATGTGTGGCGTTTTCTCCATCCCAAGGACAGAGAATTTTCCTACTTCTCAAACATCCATCACACCTACACTAGAATCGATTATTTTTTCATCGATAACAATCTTATAACACAGGCCCGCTTCTGCAAACTGAAAAGCATTGTAATTTCTGACCATGCCCCCCTCGTTCTGAGCTTATACCTCCCTGGCACTGGTCAAGCAAGAAAGCACTGGCGACTCAATTCTACTTTATTATCGGATGAAAACTTTGTGAGATATGTTACAGATCAAATATAATTTTTCCTCGGCATGAACGCCTCCTTGGAAGTCTCCAGTCTGACCCTATGGGACACCCTGAAGCAAGCCCGGATCTATCATATTGGCAATCTGGGCACGTGCCCAGGTGCCCTTGGGCAGAAAAGGGCCCTTCACAATCCGATTTTGCTTTGCTTTGATTTTGTTTTTTCTCCCTGAAGTTTAAACTCGCCCCTTGTGCTTGATTAATACCCAATCAGGGGATAAAAATAGTTGTTTACAAAAATTCAGTCTCCTGATTGCCTGTTTTATTAGTCAGTTACTGGACAGTAAAGGTGGTAAAGGTGGGTGGGCATAGAGCGGGTGGTACGTCTTGCTGGTTTAAGATCAGTTAAAGTTTGCGCGGAAGATGGATAGCGGAATTGACGGAAACCAAGAGCCCAGCGGGGCTGCAAAAAGAAAGAAGAAACAAGAAAAGGAGGAGAAAGAAGCAGCGGCATTAAAAAATGCCCCGTTAATAAGTAGCTTTTTCAAAAAAGCGAGAACTGAAGAGGAGGAGGATGTCGAGCTAGACAACATTAGCTCACCCTGCTCTAGCAGCGATGCTCAGCCTCAGCTAACAGCAGCTAACGTTAGCGGGGATGCGGAAAAAGCGAGAGATGACGCCGGTCAGCAAACTGAACATGGTAACGCAACCTCCTCATGTCCATTTACAGTGGTGGATACCATAATTTCAGAGGACCCCGCACAATGGGGATCAATTACAGAGAGTGTCCGGGAGGAAATTATTCTCAAAGGAGTTTCAGCCTTTCAGAATCGGGCGGCTAAGTATCCAGCATCACGGAGGGGGGGTGAGGCTGGCAGCAAGTCCCGCTCTCTCACTAACGAAGCGTTGACCCGACATCTTCAAAATGGTGAAACTATGTCACGAGAATGGATTATTTATTCACCATCCACTGGAGAAATTTATTGCTTCGCTTGCTAAATTTTATCAACACACTGCATTTGTCACTGGATTCAGTGACTGGAAACATCCGCAGAGAATAACGGAGCACGAAATGAGCGGTGAGCACAAAAAATGCATGCTGTCACCTATACATCGCACTAAACATCTGGGCACTGTGGATGCTTCTCTTGGGAGACAAATTGAAGCTGAAAGTCAGTACTGGAAGGATGTATTGAGGCGTGTTGTTACTGTCATAAAATTTCTGAGTGAAAGGGGACTTCCATTCCGGGGAGATGAAGAACTTTTGGGATCTCCACACAATGGTGATTACTTGGGAATCCTCGAGCAGCAAAGTATTTTTCTGTTGTAGTGGACTCTACACCTGACATGTCTCATGTGGACCAGCTAACTTTTGTGTTCCTATTTGTGAATGATAAAGGGAAAGTAGTAGAACGATTTATCGGATTTGAACCCATTCACAGTCACACTGGGTCAAGTCTGGCTGACTGTGATCAAGATGGTCAGCGACTTGGGGCTGGATCTCTCCAACTGCCGTGGCCAAGCTTATGACAACGCATCAAACATGTCGGGGAAATATAATGGGTTGCAAGCTCATCTCAAGAAACACAACCCACTAATTCATTACATTCCATGCGCAGCACATTCTTTGAATTTGGTTGGTGTGAACTGTGTTGAAAATAGCTGCCGGAAAGCAAGCCAGTTTTTTGACTTCGTTCAAGAACTATATGCGTTTTGTTCTGCTTCGACCCACTGATGGAATAAAGTGTTTACTGCCAACATCACACTGACGCTAAAATCGCTCTCCTCTACAAGATGGAGCTGCAGAGGAGACTCCACAAGAGCTCTTTGTGAAAATTATGCTGAAATAAGAGGAGCCTTACAGATGTTAGCATCTGACGATGAAGAGCGGCAGGACACAAGGCGCGAGGCTACTGCGCTGTGTAACAAGTAGTGGTGGAAAAAAAGATTCGGGATCCGGCTCATTGAATCAGCCACCAAAGAAGACTCATGAATCATAAATCTAGACATCTACTGAATCGGCTCAGTTGAGTCCCACATTTGATTAATATATAATCAATAAACGGCACCATTCAAACATTCGTCCAATTTGCTTCTCCGCCGAGTGAGATCACAAAATGTACTACTCGACCTGACCACTAGCAGCGCCACCTGCCCTGCAAACATTGCGACGTCTAATACACGTTGAAACAACGTCTAAACGTACACGTCGCCAGGAGGTCTAAAAGTAATGCTGAAATGCAAATTGAAACGACGTCGCGTTGCAACCTCGACGTCTTTTTAACTGTCGTAAACGTCTCCACAACGTCACGTTGTAACACAGATGTCTTCTAAACGCGCATTATTCACCTTCTAAAAATGATCCAGTGTAAATATTCTGATATATATTTTTTTACAGCTGTATGTGTCGAGTTTTAGATGTTGTTTCTGCAGTGAAGTGGAATTAAAGAGAGGTTGACAAATGCAGGTAGAGAAGATGTTGACGTTGCGATCTGACGTCTTTTCAACCTGCATTTCAGCATTACTTTTAAAGCCCCTGGCTGCGTCTAGGTCTCGACGTCGTTTTAACGTTTGTTCAACGTCGAAATGTTATCTGTTCAAATTGACTGATTAACTGTAAAAACAATTACAGTGTTTACATATAGATAATACATTTAATGAATAATAAATGATATTATAAATATTTTTTGCTATAAATTAACACATTTATATAAATACAATGTATTAACAGAACCTACCTTTGGGGGGAAATTATAAGTTTGACAACACAAAAGTGCAATTTCTTTAAAGTTTTATTACACAAACATAATCAGAACACTTTTGAAAAACTAAAAAAATAATAAAATAATGAGACCAACATGATTCGTACACATACAGCTCTGGAAAAAGTTAAGAGACCACTTCAAAATGATCAGTTCCTCGTTTTGCTATTCATAGCTATGTGTTTGAGTAAAATGAACACTTTTGTTTCATTCTATAACCTACTGACAAAATTTCTCCCAAATTGGAAATAAAAATATTGTCATTTAGAACATTTATTTGCAGAAAATGGCAACAGGTCAAAATGACAAAACAATTCTGGTATTTTCAGACGTTGTATAATGCAGTGGAGTCGAGATCCTCAGTCTGTCATGTGAAGCTGGAAAAACATTTGAAGTATATTACTTAACAATTCTTAAACATTGGTTATATTTACATAGGCCAAAAAGTCCCAGATAATGATAAAATAAAAACATTACCTGATTTTAAATATTAAAAGCATTGTTGATTAGCAAAGCAGACAATTAGGCATTGCATTGGGAGTCAAATTTTTATATTCACAATCCACTGAATGTTAACATTTTAACAGCTAATCAATAGATTAGGCTACCATTGTTTTTTTATGAAGATAAATTAACATTTTCAAATTATCTTGGGGAAAAAATGCATTTTCTGGACACCTCCATGTCAGCTCGTCTGTATAAGTGCTTCACTGATTTATGTCTGGATTTCTAAACTCCAATAGTCCAAAAATATCAGAATATTAGACAGAAAGCACACTGCAGAGCCCTGTTTCATGTTAGCCGAGTGAGCAGCTAGTTTGAAATCCACTCGACAGTTAAACACATAACGCACGGTCGGTCAATGCCACTTTTTAAAACACACAAAGTTGCATATGAACCTACAGTCTATGATATGAACACGTATAAACCGTCTCTAATGTTTTATGTCAATGAACTTACCGAAAAAACTGTTCGGTACTGCCGTGCTTGCTTCTCTGCAGTCGTGTTCTGCTGCCAGGTTTGAAGTAGAAGGTCCCGCCCTTTTCGCCTCTGATTGGCTAGAAGGGCTCTCACCCGATTGGTTGTATACATTTAATGTTTTCATCTAGTTGGTTTGTGGTCGAGGTGCAACCTAGACCTACATTTATTTTTTTCATCTAGTTGGTTTGTGGTCGAGGTGCAACCTAGACTTATTTTAAACTCGTTTCACGCTAGAGGTCGCCCCTTAGACCTACCATCAACCCCCAGGTTGATGAAATGCTTGCAGGGTTGATATGATTTTCAGTGGCTATGTATCACAACTGATAAATGCAATAACAGGTAACTGTAATAATCCTTTATTAGGTGTTTACTATGCTTTATTATGTCTGAGTGAATGTACTGGAAACACTTTCTTTCGAAAACGGGCCATTTTGGGTCAAGTGACTCAAGTGACTCAAGTGACTCGCAAAACCCGGTTCATACAAGTGAGTGATTCAGACCGATCCGAATCCCTCAAAAGATCCGGGTTTTACACTACTAGTAACAAGCTTGGGAAACTGGAGACTGCACTCATGACTATATTTTGGGACACTGTGCTACACCATTTCAAGCTTACGAGCAATGGTTTGCAAAAGAGGAATGTGGATCTGACCGCTGTGCACCTTTTGGAATCACTGCACACTTATGTTGCATCACTAAGAGGGCAATTTGCTGACTTTGAGACATCTGCTCGGGCTGTCACAGGTGTGACAGAGACCTACCAGGACGAGACCCACCGCTGGAGTAAAAGAAAGGCCTTTGTTGATGAGACAGTGGACAATGAAGTTGTTCTCAATGGGAGTAAAAAGTTTCAAGTTGAGACATTCAGTGTTATCATTGACAGTTTGCTTTCAGGACTGGACAAATGCCTGGACGCATACAGAGACATTAACAGTCGCTTTGGTGTCCTTTTTGACATGGACTGCGATGACAGTGACCTACGCAAACGGGCCAACGCTCTCTCCTCTTCATATCCCACTGACATGGATACTGCTTTAGCTGATGAGCTGATCCAGTTTAGGGCCTTTGTCAGCACTAAACAAGAAAAGACACCTGCAAATCTATTACAGGTTGTTCTCAGGAATGGACTGCAGACAACATTCCCCAACGTTTTTGTCGCACTCAGACTTTTCCTCACACTGCCTGTGTCCAACTGTGAGGGAGAGAGGACATTTTCACGACTGAAACGAATAAAAAATGAACTCAGGACAACCATGGGTCAGAAGAGGCTCTCTTCACTGTCTTTGATGGCTTTTGAGTCTGAGCTGGTGAGGGAGCTGGACTTTGAGGACTTGATCTGCAACTTCGCAAAGAAAAACACACGAAAAAAGAACTTCTGAAGGTAAGAGCTATTATGCTGTCTATGAAATGAGTAGTATAATTTGATGTGATTGTGTGACCTGATAATGTAGGCTGATTGTTTTCAATGAACACTATATTTTATTCATTCTATCATTGTCTTATTGTTTGTGATGGAGATGGCTGGAGATTTATTGAACTGGTCAGGCATACTTGCTTCTTGCTCAGTTGGATTAGTTTCATCTTTTGACCAATAGATGTGTGATTTGACATGTCAGATTGGCTGGGAGTTCAAATAATTAAGGTGGGCTTTAATGACCAAGGTGTGTAGCATTTTGCGTGTGTGTCTGTCTGGTGTAAGTCTGTCTAGTAGGGCAGCAACTCTACTACTTTGGAGGGTGTGGGTGTTTGGAAGGGGAGGGGGCCCATGAACTTCAGTGCCCAGGGGCCCCTGGGGATACTGATCCGGCCCTGCGCGGCGTCACGTGATGGTCCGACAAACACAGGAGAGGTGGAGGAGGAGCAAAATGAGCCTGCTCTGCTCTGCTCTGACTTTTTTACTTTTTCTTTTTCTCATGGCCCGGCCCACTGGGGAAATCCCCGGTGTCCCTGTACACCAGTCTGCCCTTGCTTTTAAGTTTGCCAGCAGTATAAAGAAAAATATACATATGATTATAAAAGGTTTCACTTACCCATAGGGAAGGAGACTCTGGGAGTCAACCTTGTCAGACATGGGCTCATAAAACCAAGGAAGGCCACGATGAGAGACAACAGAGTTTGATATTTCATGACTGCAGGAGGTCTGACCTAAGGTACATTAAAGGTCACACATTGAGCACTGTTCAGATGATCAAGAATGTCAGTTGTAAAGGGGTGCAGATTGTAGTTGCAGTGAAATAGTCTGCTTTTCATGGTAGAACATCACTGGACTCTGAGACAGATAGACAAACAGAGATACACCTTACTGTTCAGTACTCAAATGACATGAAATGCAACTCATGTTTTAGTTCCATGATGTTTGTGTAATCACATTTATGAAAATGCAATTATTAAAGTTAAAATTTAAAAGCATGAGTGTGCTATTCACACAGACACCCACACACACACCATGTGTGTTCTCCCTGTGTCTGCGTGGGTTCTCTCCGGGTACTCCGGCTTCCTCCCAGCGTCCAAAGACATGCTTGTTAGGTTAATTGTGATTCTAAATTGGCCATAGGTGTGAGTGTGAGTGTGAATGGTTGTCTGTCTCTCTGTGTTAGCCCTGCGATAGACTGGCGACCTGTCCAGGGCGTACCCCGCCTCTCACCCGATGACAGCTGGGATAGGCTCCAGACCCGACCCTTCACAAGAACAAGTGGTTACAGAAGATGAATGAATGAACTTGCCAGCCTTAGACAGATGGGTCCCTCCATATTGTGTTCTGCTCAAGGATTCTTCCTGTTAAAACAAGTTTTCCTTGCCACCGTTGCTTCCATGCTTGCTCTAGGGGTTTCAGGCCAGGGTTCAGACTGGATTTTGTACTATATAAATAAAATTTAATTGAACTGAAAGTTAATGCGTTAGAAGCAGGAAAAATAGTGGAAGGATTTTAGAGACTTTGAGAAGGGATAGATTTTGATAGGTAGACAGCTAGGTCAGAGCTTGTGTGGGATTTTCTGGGTTTGCAACGGTCAGTCAACCCAACTGACTGACTGCTGAAAATGTTAATGCTGATTCTGATAGAAATCTGTCAGAACACACTGTGCTGTATGATATGTAGCAGCAAACCTATTGCATCAGCCATGCTAAACCTTGTCCACTGCTGAAAGCACATATCGTGGGTATGTGAGCATCAAAACTGCAGCACAAAACAATGGATGAAGGTGGCCTGTATTAAGCCAGTGATGTTAGCTGGGGAACACATGGCACCGGGATGCAAAGAACACTCCCATGTTGTTGCCATAGGACTGTTCGAGGTCTTCAGATGGTGGTAAAGTAACATCCTTATTAATGCTGGGACCCAGGTTTCCCAGAAAGACAATACATTGCAATGATATCATCAGTGTCATGCACTTCACTGAATTGTGGTTTTAATGTTGTAGTCAGTCAGTGTATATATAACCTTGTAACTGACATGCCCTTTCCCTGAAACCAACATTCACACTAGGAAAACTAGGTACATTTAAAGCTTATTTTTGTAGTAATTGCAAAGTATTATTCAACTGCATGTGCACATAATATGGAAATCAAGAACCAAGGTTATTATAGTTAACGAAAACGAACGAAATAACAAAAACTAAAATTGAAAAAACAATTTCGTTAACTGAAATAAATAAAAACGAAAATTAAAAGAAAAAAATGATAACTAACTGAAACTGTATTGCGTGTTTAGAAAACGAACTAAAACGAACTGAAATTATAGATATAATTCCCTTCGTTTTCGTCTCTGTCAATTTAATTATAAGCCTCAATTGGTTGGATTCATATGATCGATGTATTCTGCTCTGGCAGTTTTACGCCAGCTGGCAGCAGCAACGGCACCTCACGGTCCGTGACGTCACCTGGCAGCACCATGGCGGTTGCAGCAAAAGCTGGGAGAAAGCGGCAAAGTCCTGTATGGGACTTTTTTGAATATGACGACAAGAAAGATGAAAGCAAGTGTCTTGTAGTGGAAACAGACTGTGACAGAATATGTGGCTTGCTTCTCAAGGGGAGAGACTCCGCGAATCAAAGTCCGTTTAAGAAGCTCGCACAAGGTGGCTAATGTCGAGTACCAAAACAAGATAGCCTCTGTGAGAAGGTTTAATGCAGGGGTGCCCATTACGTCGATCGCGATCGACCGGTAGATCGCGAAGGTAGTGCCAAGGTAGATCGTGTGTCATTGAAAAAAAAGTTTTAGATGTTAGTCTAAAACATTTATCTGTCACACCTCCAAAACAAACAGCAAGACAACCTTCACCTTTATTTATTTTTACTTTATATTTGCAACATGCCCCCAGTTCAGCGGCACACATACACAGCCACGGCCACGCACAACTTCAACCACAACTCAAGACTACCGTCTTTCTTAAAGAGACAGCGCTATTTTTCTAAAGGTGCAGTGCACCAATTTTTCTTGATAAAAATAAAAACAAGACATGGATAGAGCTTTTAACACTGTATCAACAATTAATATGACTTAGTATATATATCACTGATTCTTGAGAGTTGGGACAAAACACGTTTCAAAAAACTTAAAAAAAAATGCACACTATATTAATTAGAGTTATATGTTTCTGTAGTGAAAGGTCTTAGCTATTTAACCATCTAAAGGAACAGGTTCTGAATAAAAACACATTTTTAACAAATAAACATGTTTCCCTTCAGAACTGGATTTGTGTCAACTCCGTCAGACACACTAAAAAGTATACAATTTTAATTATTTCAATCCAGCAAGAATCTAAAGTTCTGAAGTATGTTGTAATAGTGTTTAGTTACTCTGATATGTAATAAAATACAATATATAAACTTAAGTTGTGCTTTCACACTATTCTGAAAACCCAGATTTCTAAATGTTTGCATTTTCAAACTTTGTTTTTAATTTCAATATTGTAAAAACAAATTCCTTAGATAAATAAGACATAAGAGGATGTAGATCAGATGGTCCTTTATTACAAAAACAACATAAACTGAAGGAAGAATTTTTTTTCCCCCAAAAAAATTACAAAAACATACATCTGATGGTGTTGACGAAGACCTGACGGTGTTGACGAAAAACTGATGGTGTTGACAAAAAATGTGTGTGCATTGCTTATTATTGAACAAATATGCTTTTTAAACACTACTACTAAAACTACTCCTTGTTATTAGAGTATTGAACTTACTGTAAAACAATTTATAATAAACATACTGTACATACACCGTTACCAACTATTATATATTACACCGTTTCCAACTATCAAAAAAACAATAATGGAAACCAGGGGCCCTTCCTTGCCCTCCTCCACCTCTGTTTTCATCTACCTCCCCTCCACCACTTCCTGTTCTCCTCTTTCTTTCTCATCCACCTCCCCCCCCCCCCCCATCTCCTCCTCTGCTTTTCCTCTCCTCCACATCCTCTGTGTCCATCTCTTGGCCTCCTTGTCTAACCTTCGCTTATGCCTTGAGCAATAGGCGTCGGACATGCTCACGCTCTATGAAGTCCATCACATCAGGGGCTATGCTGTAGATCTCTCGTGTTCTTAATTGGACTGGTGATGCATTTCCCATTAGTTTCATTATGATGTCTTCAACTGGGCAGAAACAGACATCCTTTGTGAGAAGCTTAGGCTGATACTTTGCTGTAGGACCGTGGGGATGCAGAAACTCCACTTTCACATCTTGATGCTCAGTATCTACAGCAATGGTCTTAGCTAGCCACCAGTGGTCATCATAAACTACTGCTAGCCAGTCTCCATTATTCAGACTGCTAACAGTCGTTATCATCACAGTACCCTCAGGACCTTTCAGAGACTCCTCATCCAACTCCTCCTCCATCATGTCTGCCATTTCCATATCTTCTTCCATCTCCCCTCCCATCTCTTTTTCAATCTCCTCCCACAACATGGCCAAAGGTCTTTTCTTCCCTGCCCTCCTTGTATCACTCTGCTTTCCTCTGGGTAACCATGGAAATAGAAGGTAGCTGGGCAGAAGCACTGACACACCAACATATTGCTGCAAAAGCAGGATAGTTGTCTGTGGTGGATCTTGTTCTCATGTGGGATGACCTGGTGTATTTGTCTGGTTGAGGGAACCTGTTTGAGAGGATGCATGAGAAGTGTGTCGTATCTTTGCATGTCTTCTTCTGCAATGTGGTACAGCTGAACGCCCTTCACACTGTTTGAGACCTTTTCAAAGAATGAGTGTCCATCTGTCACATCATTTCCTCTCAGGACCAGGTTGTCAGCTGTTCTTTTCACTGTTCCACCAATGCCGTCTGGTGCGCCCTTACCATGGGAAGTGGGGAAGAAGTTCCATGATGCTCTTTCAAACCCTAGTGTAGGGGGGATACAAGACAGAAGAAAACAATTCTTCTTGTTCTTGTACTGTTTACTTGGACCATCAGACCAAAAGTGAACAGTGGTGACCTGTGGATATCTCGTTTTGATATTTTTTAGGACTGGATCCATGTGTGTCCAAATTGCTGCAGCATCCTGTCTCTTTGACTCTGAGAGTGTGCAAAACCCTGCCTTTCCACCCTTAATATAATACATTCCAGTATGTAGTGTTATCTGTGGCAGATTTTGTCCAAAATGGCAGGCCTGAACTTCAGATTGATATTTGCATCTCCATGATTCTGAAAAGTCAACATGAACAATTGCCGTACTTTCATCACAGGTCTCAATTGTGTTTCTGTACACTTTTGACTGGTTTTGCACTAAACACACATGTGTTGTGGTTTCATTTCTGAGTATTTTCTCAGAGTTTGATAAGCTCTGAAAGACTGCCACTGTGTTGGACGAGTTTAGTGTTGATGTGGATTCCATTGACTGTGTCTTGAACTCTCTCCCACTGCTTCCACTGAACATGGATTTTGTCTTGCTCTTGGGTTGTAACCGTACCTTTGTTTAGACAACGTGAGCAGGTGCGAAGAAGGCAGGCCTCACTTGCTGGAGAGCAACAAACTAATTGAAAACTGTCATCCAGTTTGTTTGACTTCACAACACCAGACGTCCTAAGGACCTCGAGCATTAAGTATGCATTTTCATGCTTTTGACACAGACATGTCTTCCGATCAGAGGCTTTTGGTGCTGTAATATAGAATGGCTTCAGAGCACAGAAAGAAGAATAGCTCAGCTTCACAGTGGGGTTCCTAATGAGGAAATCAGTGTGGAGGTTGATCATGGAGTCTGCCAGGATCATTCTCTGGTGCTTCATCTTATTCCTAGTGATGGTGTCAGTCTTATCAGTGGTCACACGTGCAGAGTTCAGGAAGAAATCCTTAACAGTCTCTGTTATACCCTCAAGGAATGTTGGCTCTTTCTTTGTCTGTTTCTTTCCTCTCATTAACTTGTAGGATATCCCAAACTGGTGGATTTGGTGAAGGAGACGATACTTTTTGAGAATGTTGCCCAATATTTTTTTTCTCAGTTTGTTTCGTTGCTTTGTTACCTTCTTAAGCTTCTCTTTCAAAGTTTTTATTTCTCTTGAATGTCTTTTTCTTGTTTTACTTCTCTCCCTTTCCTGTCTGAGAGACTGTCTGCTGTGTCTGGCATTGTATTCTTGAATATTCTGATCTTGCGGACTATCTGGAGGGGTGTGTGCCTCCAGCACTGCATCTTCATTGGACCTTTTCTGTCTGGACCTTTTCTGTGCCTCTCTCCATTTCTTTCTCTGATTCCTCTTTGCCCTGTCCCCCATCTCGTCTATTTGTATTACTTTTTTGTCTTTAACTCTCTTCTTCCACCTTTGTCTTTCCTTCTCTTGCATAGCATATTTGCTCTCTTGGTCACTGTTTATTTTTTCTCTTCTCTTTCGTTGGTACTCTATTTCTTCTCCTTTGCTCCTCAACTGACAATGGCCGCGTTTCCCAAACGAGTTAAGAAGCTCTTAGCGCTAAGATCTTCTTTGGAGCGCTCTTAAGAACGCTCCGAAAGAAGAACGCATTTCCCAGAGTCGCTCTTAGCTTAAGAAGATCTTTCACTAAGAAGGAAACGTAAGATCGATCCGACCCACTCTTAACAGCCTTCTTAGCGATCAAATGCTCAGTGATCATAGCCTGCCACCAGGGGCGTCTAGATTTCTAGGCTACAGTGATCAAGCTGCGTCAGGGAAATTTATATCCTCCAATTTTTGAAATAATAAAACAATGTTTAATGTTGAAATGCACTCATAGCTGTGGGGGACTGGCGCAAGAAACATAGGCTAATAGTAGAGAAGGAAAAAATATATATTATTGAAGTAGCCTACACGTACACTTTGGGGGAGAAACGAGAATTCGCACGTACCCTGAATTACTTACACCTGGCTTCACATAGTCGCTCCTATTCGTCCTTGATTGTTAGTGCGTTAGTGAAACGAGTTGAGCATGGATGACCAGACAGTGCTATGTCAAGCCTCGCTTTATCACTTATTTTGGATGTCTTAATTCTGCTTTTGTGAAATACCCCTCAGGAAACAAGTGGGAAATTACCGGCAAAACATGCTGTGCTGTAGTGAGTAGTAGTGAGAAGCACGTGCGTCAGGGCGCACATTACGCACACGTCATGAACCTACGCTTAGATAAATTACTTGAAATTACAAATTGCCTCGGACTTTTTGTTGCTAGGTTTAATACTCATTTCAATGCAAAATGATACACACAATACATGGTTGAAAAGGAAACCAAAGTTTATTGAAAGCATAATGGGGGAGGAGGGGTGGCGTCTCCGGCTTCACTGGGCCGTCTGGGCGTCTGCATCACCTGCAATGAAGGGGGATTGATTAATGAAATTGAATGGGATACATTGTGTAATGCTAATAAAACAAAATAGAACTGTCCCGTACCTGAATCCTGGGGAAGGATGATTGGAACGGAGATGGAGGGACGGTTGAACTGTGCCTCGGACAGCGCCAGCTGTCTCCGGTGCAGCTCCAACCTCTCCTGCTTCATCCGGACCATCTCTTCCTGGAGAGCAGTTTGTCTCAGGAGCTGGTCCTCTATCCCCCGCAGCACCGCCAGCTTCTCCCTCTCCAGGCGCACCAGCGTCTCGCTGCAGGTGCAGGTGTTTATTGCAGGCCGCCTGGTTAAGCCTCCCCGCATGCGGACACTGGGCCGTGCTGGTTGGCTCACGGGGACAGGGCACGGCTGTGTGGGGTCGTCCTCTCCTGTGGGCGTGCACGCCCCTACTCCGCTCCCGGATGGCTCCTCTTCCTCACTTTCTGAGAGGCCCTCGTCCCCCTCAACGTTGATGCCCCCTGTGATGCCTTCAGAGGCCGTCTTCCCTATGATGGAGAGGACTTTCTCTTCATCGGGCGTGAGGGTCGTGGCTCCACCACCCGTGCCCATGGCTTCCCTTCTCACCTTGGCACTCTTCTTTTTGGTCAGGCTCTGAAACTCCTGCCACTTCTTTCTGACAGCACCCCAGTCACGCAGGCCACATGGGCTGGAGGGGGACATCTTCTCCGCTATAGCCTGCCATACACGGTTCTTCACCGTGATGTTATTTTTCCCTTTTGTTCCTCCAAATAAAACCTCACGGTGCTGCCACACCTCGTCCACTAGGACGCCCATCTCCTCCGCGGTAAACGACGGTGCCCGCTTGCTCTTTTTCATGCGAGTTTAATCCATTCTCACATGTGTGTGCCAATATTCATGGGGGTATATATGCGCTAATGGGCTTCATTACTACTTGGATACACCTGATGGCATATGGCATATGCCATCAGGTGCACACACTTAAAACAATAATTAACTTAATGCTATATACACGTGCAAACACTTTGTTTGAGCAGGAGAGACGCTTATAAACAACGCTGTGTGTGACTGCGCGCTGCGCTCAGCGCTGATAAAGGAGTGGGTGATCGATTAGCCTGGCATCGATTGATTCAGTTTCAGCACCACCGCGGTTGACAGCTCCCGTTAAGAGCTTCTTAAGAAGCTTCTTAGGCTTGATCTTAAGGTTCTCCTAAGAAGGCAGTTAAGAACGTTTCTGGGAAACACCCGTATCTTAGCGCTCCTTCTTAGCCGAACCCTTCTTAGGAGCCTTCTTAAGTCCTTAAGAACGATCGCATTTGGGAAACGCGGCCAATTTCTGTCTAGCCATGCTTTCCTACAATACAAATTGAAATAATGAAAAAATTTACTTGAATAAGACTATAGAATCAGATTTTCATTTACTTGACATGATTGATTGATGGATCCTCAAGGTGTGGTATGTAGTTTTCATAACCACATGTTGTGAAAATCTACACAATGGCTTCTCATCTCTCTCTCTATCTCTGTCTGTCTGCCTGTCTGTCTGTCTGCCTGTCTCTATCTCTGTCTGTCTGTCTGTCTGTCTCTATCTCTGTCTGTCTGTATCTCTGTCTGTCTGTCTGTCTGTCTCTATCTCTCTCTGTCTGTCTGTCTGTCTGTCTGTCTCTATCTCTGTCTGTCTGTCTGTCTGTCTGTCTGTCTACACAATAATAAGCAGACTACTGCCTGCCCATTCTCTACAAGTCAGATATGTATGGTTAAATAATGTAATGCATGCTATGTATGTACATTTATGTGTAAATAAAACCCTGAAATAACATTTTAATCCTCTACTTTA